>NW_024747369.1:0-21986 GCF_018991925.1 Homarus americanus
GTATTTATACTGATCGATTCTCTTTATCGACTGATCAGACCTTTACACTGACTGTCAATCAGCCTTGTCGATCAGTATCCTTGTCATTCTCGATAGAACTCTCAGCTGGTCAGCCCGATCAAATGCCTTGAACTTTCAATCAGGGGACTTTGTTATACTGATCAAGGGAACTTTTTATACCGACCAGAGGACTCTAGTTTAACAAAGTCCCCTGATCGAGTATAACAAAGTTCTCTGGTTGAGTATAACAAAGTCCCTGATCGAGCATAAAAAAGTCCCCTGATCGCTTATAACAACGTCCCCTGGTCGATTATAACAAAGTCCCTCATCGAGTATAACAAAGGCCCCTCATTGAGTATAACAAAGTCCCTGATCGAGTATAACAAAATCCCACCAGTCTGTATTTATAACAAAGCTCCTGGTCGAGAACATAACAAAGTCCCCTGATCGAGTATAACAAAGTCCCCTGATCAAGTATAACAAAGTCCCCTGAACGATTATATCAAAGGCCCCTAATCGAGTAAAACAAGGTTCCCTGATCGAGTATAACAAAGCCCCCTGATCGAGTATAACAAAGTCCCCTAATCGAGAATAACAAAGTCCCCTGATCGAGTATAAGAAAGGCCCCTGATCGAGTTTAACAGAGGCCCACGATCGAGTATAACAAAGTCCCCTGGTCGAGTATAACAAAGGCCCCTCATCGAGTTTAACAAAGGCCCCTCATCGAGTATAACAAATTTCCCTGGTCGAGCATTACAAACTCCCCTGGTCGAGTATAACAAAGTCCCCTGATCGAGTATAACAAAGTCCCCTGATCGAGTATAACAAAGTCCCCTGAACGAATATAACAAAGGCCCCTGATCAAGTATAACAAAGCCCCCTGATCGAGTATAACAAAGCCCCCTCATCGACTATAACAATATCACCTGTTCAAGTGTAACAAAGTTCCCTGAACGAGTAGAACAAAGGCCCCTAATCGAGTTTAACAAAGGCCCCTCATTGAGAATAACAAAGGCCTTTGATCGAGTTTAACAAAGGCCCCTATTCGAGTATAACAAAGTCCCCTGATCGAGTATAACAAAGTCCCCTGATCGAGTATAACACAGTCCCATCATCGAGTATAACAATGTCCCCTCATCGAATATAACAATGTTCCCTGATCGAGTATAACAAAGTCCCCTGATCGGGTATAACAAAGGCCCCTGATCGAGTATAACAAAGGCCCCTGATCGAGTATAACAAAGTCCCATGATCGAGTATAACAAAGTCCCCTCATCGAGTTTCACATAGGCACCTCATCGAGAATAACAAAGGCCTTGATCGAGTTTAACAAAGGCCCCTATTCGAGTATAACAATGTCCCCTGATCGCGTATAACAAAGTCCCCTGCACGTGTATAACACAGTCCCATCATCGAGTATAACAATGTCCCTCATCGAATATAACAATGTCCCCTGATCGAGTATAACAAAGTCCCTGATCGGGTATAACAGGCCTCATCGAGTATAACAAAGGCCCTCATCGAGTATAACAGTACCATGATCGAGTATAACAAAGTCCCCATCGAGTATAACAATTTCTGATCGAGTAGAACAAAGTCCCTCATCGAGTATAACAGACCCTCATCGAGTATAACAAAGTCACGATCGAGTTTAACAAAGGCCCTCATCGAGGATAACAAAGTCCCCTGGTCGAGTATAACAAACTCCCCTGGTCGAGTATAACAAAGTCCCCTGATCGAGTATAACAAAGTCGCCTGAACGATTATAACAAAGGCCCCTGATTGAGTATAACAAAGTTTCCAAATCGAGTAAAACAAAGCCCCCTGATCGAGTATAACAAAGTCCCTTGATCAAGTATAACAAAGTCCCCTAATCGAGTACAACAAAAGCCCCTGATCGAGTTTAACAAAGGCCCCTAATCGAGTATAACAAACTCCCCTGGTCGAGTATAACAAAGTTCCCTGATCGAGTATAACAAATTCCCCTGATCGAGTATAACAAAGTCCCCTGAACGATTATAACAAAGGCCCCTGATCGAGTATAACAAGGTTCCCTGATCGAGTAAAACAAAGCCCCCTGATCGAGTATAACAAATTCCCCTGATCGAGAATATCAAAGTGCCTTGATCGAGTATAACAAAGGCCCATGATCGAGTTTAACAGAGGCCCATGATCGAGTATAACAAAGTTTCCTGATCGAGTATAACAAAGGCCCCTCATCGAGTTTAACAAAGGCCCCTAATCGAGTATAACAAAGTCCCCTGATCGAATATAAAAAAGGCCCCTGATCGAGTTTAACAAAGGCCCCTCATTGAGTATAACAAAGTCCCCTGGTCGAGTATAACAAAGTCCCCTGATCGAATATAACAAAGGCGCCTGAACGAGTATAACAAAGTCCCATGATCGAGAATAACAAAGTCCCCTCCTCGAATATAACAAAATCCCCTGATCGAGTATAACAAAGTCCCCTGATCGAGTATAACAAAGTCCCCTGATCGAGTATAACAAAGGCCCCTCATCGAGTATAACAAAGGCCCCTAATGGAGTTTAACAAAGGCCCCTGATCGAGTATAATAAAGTCCCCTGGTCGAGTATAACAAAGTCCCCTATTCGAGTATAACAAAGTCCCCTGATCGAGTATAAAAATGGCCCCTAATCGAGTATAACAAAGTCCCCTCATCGCGTATAACAAAGTCCCCTGATCGAGTACAACAAAGTTTCCTAATCGAGTAAAACAAAGCCCCTGATCGAGTATAACAAAGTCCCCCTGATCGAATATGGAACAAAGTCCCCTGTTCGAGTATAACAAAGGCCACTGATCGAGTTTTTACAAAGGCCCCTCATCGAGTATAACAAAGTCCCCTGGTCGAGCAAAACAAAGGAACCTGGATCAAATATAACAAAGCCCACTGATCGAGTATATAAAAAGTCCCCTGATCGAGTATAACAAAAAGCCCACTGATTGAGTATAAAAAGTCCCCTGATCGAGAATAACAAAGTCTCTGATCGAGTATAACAAAGCCCCCTGATCAAGTATAACAAAGGCCCCTGATCGAAAATAACAAAAGCACTCTGGTCGAGTATGTAACAACAAAGTCCCCTGATCGGGTATAACAAAGGCCCCTGATCGAGTATAACAAAGGCCCGTGATCGAGTATGACAAAGTCACCTGGTCGAGTATAACAAAGTCCCCTAACCGAGTATAACAAAGGCCCCTGATCGAGTATAACAAAGTCCCATAATCGAGAATAAGAAAGTCCCCTCATCGAATATAACAAAGTCCCCTGATCGAGTATAACAAAGTCCCCTGATCGAGTATAACAAAGTCCCTTGATCGAGTATAACAAACTCCACTGGTCGAGTATAACAAAGTCCCCTGATCGAGTATAACAAAGTCCCCTAATCGAGCATAAAAAAGTCCAATGATCGAGAATAACAAAGTACCCTAATCGAGTAGAGCAAAGCCCCCTGATCGAGTTTAACAAAGTCCCCTGATCGAGTATAACAAAGTCCCCTGATCGAGTATAACAAAAGCCCCTGATCGAGTTTAACAAAGGCCCCTAATCGAGTATAACAAACTCCCCTTTTCGAGTATAACAAAGTCCCCTGATCGAGTATAACAAAGTCCCCTGATCAAGTATAACAAAGTCCCCTGAACGATTATAACAAAGGGCCATGATCGAGTAAAACAAGGTTCCCTGATCGAGTATAACAAAGCCCACTGATCGAGTATAACAAAGTCCCTTGATCGAGAATAACAAAGTCCCTGATTGAGTATAAGAAAAGGCTCCCTGATCGAGCTTAACAGGAGGCCCACTATCGAGTATATAACAAAGTCCCTGTCGAGTATAACAAAGGCCCCTCATCGAGTTTAACAAAGGCCCCTCATCGAGTATAACAAAGTTCCCTGGTCGAGCATTACAAACTCCCCTGGTCGAGTATAACAAAGTCCCCTGATCGAGTATAACAAAGTCCCCTGGTCGAGTATAACAAAGTCCCCTGAACGAATATAACAAAGGCCCCTGATCAAGTATAACAAAGCCCCCTGATCGAGTATAACAAAGCCACCTCATCGAGTATAACAAAATCCCCTTATCAAGTATAACAAAGGCCCCTGAACGAGTAAAACAAAGTCCCCTAATCGAGTTTAACAAAAGCCCCTCATCGAGAATAACAAAGGCCTTTGATCGAGTTTAACAAAGCCCCCTATTCGTGTATAACAATGTCCCCTGATCCTGTATAACAAACTCCCCTGATCGAGTATAACAATGGCCCATCATCGACTATAACAAAGTACCATGATCGAGTATAACAAAGGCCCCTCATCGTGTATAACAAAGTACCCTGATCGAGTATAACAAAGTCCCCTGAACGATTATAACAAAGGCCCCTGATCAAGTATAACAAAGCCCCCTGATCGAGTATAACAAAGCCCCCTCATCGAGTATAACAAAGTCCCCTGATCAAGTTTAACAAAGTCCCCTGAACGAGTATAACAAAGTCCCTGATTGAGTATAAAAAGTCCCCTGATCGAGTATAACAAAGTCCACTGAACGATTATAACAAAGGCCCCTGATCGAGTATAACAAAGGACTCTGATCGAGTATAACAAAGGCCCCTCATTGAGTATAACAAAGTCCCCTGATCGAGTATATAAAAAGTCCCCTGATCGAGTATAACAAAGTCCACTGAACGATTATAACAAAGGCCCCTGATCGAGTATAACAAAAGTCCCTGATCGAGTTTAACAAAGGCCCCTAATCGAGTATAACAAACTCCCCTGGTCGGGTATAAAAAAGTCCTTTAATCGAGTATAACAAAGTCCCCTGAACGATTATAACAAAGGCCCCTGATCGAGTATAACAAAGTTCCCTGATCGAGTATAACAAAGCCCCCTGATCGAGTATAACAAAGTCCCCTGATCGAGAATAACAAAGTCCCCTGATCTAGTATAACAAAGGACCCTGGTCGATTATAACAAAGGCCCCTGATCAAGTATAACAAAGTCCCCTCATCGAGTATAACAAAGTCCCCTGATCGAGAATAACAAAGTCCCCTGATCGAGTATAACAAAGTCCCCTGATCGAGTATAACAAAAGCCCCTGATCGAGTTTAACAAAGGTCCCTAATCGAGTATAACAAACTCCCCTGGTCGAGTATAAAAAAGTCCCCTGATCGAGTATAATAAAGTCCCCTGAACGATTATAACAAAGGCCCCTGATCGAGTATAACTTAGTTCCCTGATCGAGTATAACAAAGCCGCCTGATCTAGTATAACCAAGTCCCCTGATCGAGTATAACAAAGGACTCTGATCGAGTATAACAAAGGCCCCTCATCGAGTTTAACAAAGGCCCCCTGATCGAGTTTAACAAAGTCCCCTGATCGAGTAGAACAAAGTCCCCTCATCGAGTATAACAAAGGCCCTTCATCGAGTATAACAAAGTCCCCTGGTCGAGTATAACAAAGTCCCCTGATCGAGTATAACAAAGCCCCCTGATCGAGTATAACAAAGCCCCCTCATAGAGTATAACAAAGTCCCCTCATCGAGAATAACAAAGTTTCCTGATCGAGTAAAACAAAGCCCCCTGATCGAGTATAACAAAGTCCCCTGATCGAGTATAACAAAGTCCCCTAAACGATTATAACAAAGGCCCCTGTTCAAGTATAACAAAGCCCCCTGATCGAGTATAACAAAGCCCACTACTCGAGTATAACAAAGTCCCCTGATCAAGTATAACAAAGTCCCCTGAACGAGTATAACAAAGGCCCCTGATCGAGTTTATCAAAGGCCCCTCATCGAGTATAAGAAAGTCCCATGGTCTAGTATAACAAAGGCCCCTGCTCGAGTATAACAAAGGACTCTCATCGAGTATAACAAAGGCCCCTCATCGAGTTTAACAAAGGCCCCTCAACGAGTATAACAAAGTCCCCTGGTCGAGTATAACAAACTCCCCTGGTCGATTATAACAAAGACCCCTGATCAAGTATAACAAAGCCCCCTGATCGAGTATAACAAAGCCCCCTCATCGAGTATAACAAAATCCCCTGATCAATTATAACAAAGTCCCCCGAAAGAGTAGAACAAAGTCCCCCAATCGAGTTTAACAAAGGCCCCTCATCGAGAATAACAAAGGCCTTTGATCGAGTTTAACAAAGCCCCCTATTCGAGTATAACAAAGTCCCCTGATCCTGTATAACAAAGTCCCCTGAACGAGTAGAACACAGTCCCATCATCGATTATAACAAAGTCCCCTCATCGAATATAACAATGTCCCCTGATCGAGTATAACAAAGTCCCCTGATCGAGTAGGACAAAGTCCCCTCATCGAGTATAACAAAGGCCCTTCATCGAGTATAACAAAGTCCCCTGGTCGAGTATAACAAAGTCCCCTGATCGAGTATAACAAAGCCCCCTGATCGAGTATAACAAAGCCCCTCTTACAGAGTATAACAAATCTCCCCATCGAGTATAACAAAGTTTCCTGGATCGAGTAAAACAAAGCCCCTGGATCGAGTATATACAAAGTCCCCTGATCGAGTATAACAAAGTCCCCTGAACGATTATAACAAAGGCCCCTGTTCAAGTATAACAAAGCCCCCTGATCGAGTATAACAAAGCCCACTACTCGAGTATAACAAAGTCCCCTGATCAAGTATAACAAAGTCCCCTGAACGAGTATAACAAAGGCCCCTGATCGAGTTTATCAAAGGCCCCTCATCGAGTATAAGAAAGTCCCATGGTCTAGTATAACAAAGGCCCCTTATCGAGTTTAACAAAGGCCCCTCATCGAGTATTACAAAGTCCCCTGGTCAAGTATAACAAACTCCCCTGGTCGAGTATAACAAAGTCCCCTGATCGAGTATAACAAAGTCCCCTGATCGAGTATAACAAAGTCCCCTGAACGATTATAACAAAGGCCCCTGATCAAATATAACAAAGCCCCCTGATCGAGTATAACAAAGCACTCTCATCGAGTATAACAAAGTCCCCTGATCAAGTATAACAAAGTCCCGTGAACGAGTATAACAAAGTCCCCTGATTGAGTATAACAAACTCCCCTGGTCGAGTAGAACAAAGTCCCCTCATCGAGTATGACAAAGGCCCCGCATCGAGTATAACAAAGTCCCATGATGGAGAATAACAAAGTCCCCGCATCGAATATAACAAAGTCCCCAGATCGAGTATACCAAAGTCCCCTGATCGAGTATAACAAAGTCCCCTGGTCGAGTATAACAAACTCCCCTGAACGATTATAACAAAGGCCCCTGATCGAGTATAACAAAGTTTCCTAATCGAGTAAAACAAAGCCCCCTGATCGAGTATAACAAAGTCCCCTGATCGAGTATAACAAAGTCCCCTGATCGAGTATAACAAAGGCCCCTCATCGAGTTTAACAAAGGCCCCTCATCGAGTATATCAAAGTCCCCTGGTCGAGTATAACAAAGGCCCCTAATCGAATATAACAAAGGCGCCTGAACGAATATAACAAAAGCCCCTGATCGAGTTTAACAAAGGCCCCTAATCGAGTATAACAAAGTTCCCTGGTCGAGTATAATAAAGTCCCCTGAACGATTATAACAAAGGCCCTTGATCCAGTATAACAAAGCCCCCTGATCGAGTATAACAAAATCCCCTGATCAAGTATAACAAAGTCCCCTGAACGAGTATAACAAAGTCCCCTGATCGAGTATAACAAAGTCCCTAATCGAGTTTAACAAAGACCCCTCATCGAGAATAACAAAGGCCTTTGATCGAGTTTAACAAAGGCCCTTATTCGAGTATAACAAAGTCCCCTCATCGAGTATAACAAAGGCCCCTGATCGAATTTAACAAAGTTCCCTGGTCGAGTATAACAAAATCCCCTGATCGAGCATAACAAAGTCCACTGATCGAGTATAACAACGGCCCCCGATCGAGTTTAACAAAGGCCCCTGATCGAGTATAACAAAGTCCCCTGGTCGAGGATAACAAACTCCCCTGGTCGAGTATAACAAAGTCCCCTGATCGAATATAACAAACTCCCCTGATCGCTTATAACAAAGTTCCCTGAACGATTATAACAAAGGCCCCTGATCGAGTATAACAAAGTTCCCTGATCGAGTATAACAAAGCCTCCAGATCGAGTATAACAAAGTCCCCTGATCACGTATAACAAAGTCCCCTGATCAAGTATAACAAACTCCCCTGGTCGAGTATAACAAAGTCCTCTGATCGAGTATAACAAAGGCGCTTGATCGAGTATAACAAAGCCCCTTGATCGAGTATAACAAAGCCCCCTTCTTGAGTATAACAAAGTCCCCTGATCAAGTATAACAAAGTCCCCTGAACGAGTATAACAAAGTCCCCTAATCGAGTATAACAAAGTACCCTCGCCGAGTATAACAAAGTTCCCTGATCGAGTATAACAAAGCCCCCTCATAGAGTATAACAAAGTCCCCTGATCGAGTATAACAAAGTCCCCTGATCGGGTATAACAAAGGCCCCTGATCGAGTATAACAAAGGCCCCTCATCGAGTATAACAAAGTCCCATGATCGAGTATAACAAAGTCCCGTCATCGAGTATAACAAATTCCCCTGATCGAGTAGAACAAACTCCCCTCTTCGGGTATAACAAAGCCCCTCATCGAGTATAACAAAGTCACATGATCGAGTTGAACAAAGGCCCCTCATCGAGTATAACAAAGTCCCCTGGTCGAGTATAACAAAGTCCCCTGATCGAGTATAACAAAGTCCCCTGATCGAGTATAACAAAGTCCCCTGAACGATTATAACAAAGGCCCCTGTTCAAGTATAACAAAGTCCCCTGAACGATTATAACAAAGGCCCCTGTTCAAGTATAACAAAGTCCCCTGATCAAGTATAACAAAGTCCCCTGAACGAGTTTATCAAAGGCCCCTCATCGAGTATAAGAAAGTCCCATGGTCTAGTATAACAAAGGCCCCTCATCGAGTTTAACAAAGGCCCCTCATCGAGTATAACAATGTCCCCTGGTCAAGTATAACAAACTCCCCTGGTCGAGTATAACAAAGTCCCCTGATCGAGTATAACAAAGTACCCTAATCGAGTATAACAGAGGCCTCTGATCGAATATAACAAAGGCGCCTGAACGAATATAACAAAAGCCCTGATCGAGTTTAACAAAGGCCCCTAATCGAGTATAACAAAGTCCCTGGTCGAGTATAACAAAAGTCCCTGAACGATTATAACAAAGGCCCTTGATCCAGTATAACAAAGCCCCTGATTGAGTATAACAAAGCCCCCACATCGAGTATAACAAAGTTCCCTGATCAAGTATAACAAAGTCCCTGAACGAGTAGAACAAAGTCCCCAATCAAGTTTAACAAAGACCCTCTTCGAGAATAACAAAGGGCTTAGATCGAGTTTAACAAAGGCCCTTATTTGAGTATAACAAAGTCCCCCATCGAGTATAACAAAGGGCCCTGATCGAGTTTAACAAAGTTCCTGGTCGAGTATAACAAAATCCCTGATCGAGCATAACAAAGTCCCTGATCGAGTATAACAACGGCCCCGATCGAGTTTAACAAAGCCCCTGATCGAGTATAACAAAGTCCCCTGTCGAGGATAACAAACTCCCTGGTCGAGTATAACAAAGTCCCTGATCGAGTATAACAAAGTCCCCTGATCGCTTATAACAAAGTTCCCTGAACGATTATAACAAAGGCCCCTGATCGAGTATAACAAAGTTCCTGATCGAGTATAACAGCCCCCAGATCGAGTATAACAAAGTCCCTGATCGAGTATAGCAAAGTCCCTGATCAAGTATAACAAACTTCCCTGGTCGACGTATAACAAAGTCCTCTGATCGAATATAACAAAGGCGCTTGATCGAGTATAACAAAGCCCCTTGATCGAGTATAACAAAGCCCCTTCTCGAGTATAAGAAAGCCCCTGATCAAGTATAACAAAGTCCCTGAACGAGTATAACAAAGTCCCCTGATCGTGTATAAAAAGTCCTCACCGAGTATAACAAAGTTCCCTGACCGAGTATAAAAAGCCCCTCATAGAGTTAACAAAGTTTGGTATAACAAAGTCTGATCGGGTATAACAAAGGCCCCTCATCGAGTATAACAAAGGCCCTCATCGAGTATAACAAAGTCCCATGATCGAGTATAACAAAGCCCCTCATAGAGTATAACAAGGCCCTGATCGAGTATAACAAAGTTTCTGATCGAGAAAAACAAAGCCCCTGATCAGATATGGGCCTCTGATCGAGTATAACAAAAGCCCTCATCGAGTATAACAAAGTCCTCATCGAGTATAAAAGTCCCTGATCAGGTATAACAAAGTCCCCTGATTGAGTATAACAAAACCTGATCAGAGTTTAACAAAGGCCCCTAATCAGTACAACAAACTCCCTGGTGGTATACAAGTCCCCTGTCGGGTTTAACAAAGTCTGATCGAGTATAACAAAGTCCCTGAACGAATATAACAAGGCCTGATCAGGTATAACAAGGTTCCTGATCGAGTATAACAAATCCTTCATCGAGTATAACAAAGTCCCTTGATCGAGAATAACAAAGTCCCTGATCGAGTATAACAAAGCCCCTGATCGAGTTTAACAGAGGCCCATGTTCGAGTATAACAAAGTCCCTGGTCGAGTATAAAAAGTTCCCTGTTCGAGTATAACAAACTCCCCTGGTCGAGTATAACAAAGTCCCTGATCGAGTATAACAAAGTCCCCTAATCGAGTATAACAAGTCCCTGAACAGAATGGAACAAAGGCCCTTGATCAAGTATAACAAAGTCCCCTGATCGAGTATAACAAAGTCTCCTGTTCGAGTATAACAAAGGCGCCCTGATCAGTTTAACAAAGGCCCCTCATCGGGTATAACAAAGGTCCCTGGTCGAGTGTAAAGCCCCTGATCGAGTATAACAAAGCCCCCATCGACTATAACAAATCGAATATATAACAAAGTCCCCTGATCGAGTATAACAAAGTCCTGATCGAGTATAAATAAGTCTTGTCTGAGTATAACAAAGCGCCCTGATCGAGTTTAACAAAGGCCCCTGATCGAGTTTAACAAAAGTCCCATGATCGAGTATACAAAGCCCCCTGATCGAGAGAATAACAAAGTCCCCTGATCGAGTATAACAAAGCCCCCTATCAAGTATAACAAAGGCCCCTGATCGAGTATACGGACACCTTGTCGAGTATAACAGTCCCCTCATCGGTATATCAAACCTCATAGAGTATATAAACAAACTCCACTGATCGGCAATATATCCCCTGATCGCGGCTATAAAGGCCCTGATCGAGTATAACAAAGCCCCCCATCGAGTATAACAAAGTCCCATGGTCGAGTATAAAGTTCCCCATCGAATATAAATAAAGTCCCCTGATCAAGAGACAACAGCCCCTGATCGAGGATAACAAAGTCCCTGATCGAGGAAGAAAGTCCCTGATTGAGTATAACAAAGTCCCTGAACAATTATAACAAAAGCCCGTGATCGAGTATAACAAAGTTTCCTGATCGAGTAAAAACAAAGCTCCCTGATCGAGTTTAACAAAGTCCCCTGATCGAGTATAACAAAGTCCCTGATTGAGTATAACAAAGGCCCTGATCGAGTTTAACAAAGGCCCCTGATCGAGTATAACAAAGTCTCCTTTACGAGTATAACAAAGGCCCCTCATCGAATATAAAAAAGGCGCCTGAGCGAGTATAACAAAGGCCCTGATCGAGTATAACAAAGTTCCCTGATCGAGTATAACAGCCCTGATCGAGTATAACAAAGTCCCCTGATCGAGAATAACCAAGTCCCCTGATCGAGTATATAACAAAGCCCCTCATCAAGTATAACAAGGCCCCTGATCGAGGTGTAACAAAGCCCCTCATTAAGTATAACAAAGGCCCTGATTGAGTATAACAAAGATCCCTGGTCGAGTATAACAAAGTCCCCTAATCGAGTATATCAAAGGCCCCTGATCGAGTATAACAAAGCGCCCTGATCGAGTATATAACAAAGTCCCCTGATCGAAGTATAACAAACCCCTGATCGAGTATAACAAAGTCCCTGAACGAGTATAACACAGTCCCATCATCGAGTATAACAATGTCCTCTTATCGAATATAACAATGTCCCCTGATCGAGTATAACAAAAGTCCCTCATTGAGTATAACAAAGGCCCTTTCATCGAGTATAACAAAGTCCCCTGATCGAGTATAACAAAGTCCCTGATCGAGTATAACAAAGTCCCTGAACGATTATAACAGCGGCCCTGATCAAGTATAACAAAGCCCCTGATCGAGAGTAACAACAAAGCCCCTAATCGAGTATAACAAAGTCCCCTGACTGCTTTTAACAAAGTCCCTGAACGAGTAAGTAACAAAGTCCCTGATCGAGTATACAAAGTCCCTAATCGGGTATAACAAAGGCCCTGATCGAGTATAACAAAAGTTTGATCGAGTAAACAAAGCCCTGATCGAGTATAACAAAGACCTGATCGAGTATAACAAAGTCCCCTGGTCGAGTATATAACAAAGGCCCCTCATCGAGTTTAACAAAGCCCCTCATCGAGAATAACAAAGTTCCTGTTTGAGTATAACAAACTCCCCTGGTCGAGTATAACAAAGGCCCCTAATCGAGTACAACAAAGACCCCCGGTCGAGTATAACAAACCTCCTGATCGAGTATAACAAAGGCCCTGATCAAGTATAACAAAAGTCCCTGATCGAGTATAACAAAGACCCTGATCGAGTATATAAAAGTCCCCTGATCGAGTATAACAAACTCCCTGGTTGAGAGATAACTAAGTGCCCGATCGAGTATAACAAAGTTCCTGATCGAGTATAACAAAGTCGCCTAAACGATTATAACAAAGCCCCTATTCGAGTATAACAAAGTCCCTGATCGAGTATAAAAAATGACCCCTAATCGAGTATAACAAAGTCCCTCATCCAGTATAACAAAGTCCCCTGATCGAGTATAACAAAGCCCTCATCGAGAAACAAAGTCCCTCATCGAATATAACAAAGTCCCTGATCGAGTATAACAAAGTCCCCTGATCGAGTATAACAAAGTCTCTTGTCCGAGTATAACAAAGGCCCCTGATCGAGTTTAACAAAGGCCCTGATCGAGTTTAACAAAGTCCCATGATCGAGTATAACAAAAGCCCTCGATCGAGAATAACAAAGTCCCTGATCGAGTATAACAAAGCCCCTGATCAAGTATAACAAAGGCCCCTGATCGAGTATAACAAGGACCCCTGGTCGAGTATAACAAAGTCCCTCATCGTGTATATCAAATCCTCTATAGAGTATAACAAACCCACTGATCGCGATAACAAATTTCCCTGATCGGGTATAACAAAAGGCCCTGATCGAAGTATAAAAAGGCCCCTCATCGAGTATAAACAAAGTCCCATGGTCGAGTATAACAAAGTCCCTCATCGAATATAACAAAGTCCCCTGATCATATAACAAAGGCCCTGATCGAGTATAACAAAGTCCCTGATCGAGGAGAAGAAAGTCCCTGATTGAGTATAACAAAGTCCCTGAACAATTATAACAAAGCCCGTGATCGAGTATAACAAAGTTTCTGATCAAGTAAAACAAAGCTCCCTGATCGAGTTTAACAAAGTCCCCTGATCGAGTATAACAAAGTCCTGATTAAAGGTATAACAAAGGCCCTGATCGAGTTTAACAGGCCCTGATCGAGTATAACAAAGTCTCCTTGTCGAGTATAACAAAGGCCCCTCATCGAATATAACAAAGGCGCCTGAGCAGAGTATAACAAAGGCCCTGATCGAGTATAACAAAAGTTCCTGATCGAGTATAACAAAGCCCCTGATCGAGTATAACAAAGTCCCCTGATCGAGAATAACCAAGTCCCCTGATCGAGGTATAACAAAGCCCCTCATCAAGTATAACAAAGGCCCTGATCGAGTGTAACAAAGCCCCTCATTAAGTATAACAAAGGCCCTGATTGAGTATAACAAAGATCCTGGTCGAGTATAACAAAGTCCTAATCGGTATATCAAAGGCCCTGATCAGAGTATAACAAAGGCTCCTGATCGAGTATAACAAAGTCCCTGATCGAGTATAACAAACTCCTGATCGAGTATAACAAGTCTCCTCATCGAGTTTAACAAAGTCCTCAAATCGAGAATAACAAAGGCCTTTGATCCGAGAGTTTAACAAAGGCCCTGTTCGAAGGTATAACAAAAGGCCCTCTAAAAGAGTATAACAAAGGCCACTGATCGAGTATAACAAAGCCCCTCATCAAGTATAACAAAGCCCTGATCGAGGTTTAACAAAGACCCTGGTCGAGTATAACAAAGTCCTCATCGAATATAATAAAGTTCCCTGATCGAGTATAACAAAGTCCCTGATCGAGGTATAACAAAGTCCTGATCAGAGTAAACAAGCCCCTGATCGAGTATAACAAAGTCCCTGATTGAGTATAACAAAGTCCCTGATTGAGTATAACAAAGACCCTGATCCGAGTTTAACAAAGGCCCCTGATCGGTATAACAAAGTCCCTGGTCGAGTATAACAAAGCGGCCCCTGATCGAGTATAACAAGTCCTCACCGAATATAAAAGAGCCTGATAGAGTATAACAAAGTCCCTGATTGAGTATAACAAAGACCCATGAACGAGTATAACAAAGGCCCTGATCGAGTATAACAAAAGTTCTGATCGAGTATAACAAAAAGCCCCTGATCGAGTATAACAAAAGTCCCCTCATCGAGAATAACAAAGTCCCTGATCAAGTATAACAAAGTCCCCTGATCGAGTATAACAAAGTCCCCTTACCGAGTATAATAAAGCCCCGGATCGAGTATAACAAAGTCCCCTGATCTAGTATAACAAAGTTCCCTGATCGAGTATAACAAACTCCCCTGGTCGAGTATAACAAAGTCCCTTATCGAGTATAATAAAGCCCCGGATCGAGTATAACAAAGTTCCCTGATCGAGTATAATAAAGGACCCTAATGGACTATAACAACGTCTCAAGATCGAGTATAACAAAGTCCCCTAATCGAGTATAAAAAAGACCCCTGATCGAGTATAACTAAGTCCCTGATCGAGTTAAACAAAGCCCCCTCATCGAATATAACAAAGTCCCCTGATCTAGTGTAACAAAGTCCTCTGATCGAGTCTAACAAAGTCCCCTAATCGAGTATAACTAAGTCCCCTCATTTAGTTTAACAAAGGACCCTAATGGAGTATAACAAAGTCCCAAGATCGAGTATAACAAAGTCTTCTGATGGAGTATAACAAAGTCCCCTGATCGAGTATAACAAAGCCCCCTAATCGAGTATAATAAAGTCCCCTGATCGAGTATAACTAAGTCCTCTGATTGAGTATAACAAAGGACCCTCATGGAGTAAAACAAAGTCCCAAGATCGAGTATAACAAAGTCCCTTCATCGAGTATAACAAAGTTCCCTGATCGAGTATAACAAAGTTCCATGATCGAGTAAAACAAACACCCCTGATCGAGTATAACAAAGTCCTTGATCGAGTAAAAAAAAGCCCCCTAATCGAGTATAACAAAGTCGCCTGATCGAGCATAGCAAAGTCCCCTGATCGAGTATAACAAAGCCCCCTGATCGAGTATAACAAAGGCCCCCTGGTCAAGTATAACAAAGTCCCCACATCGAGTATAACAAAGTCCTCTGATCGAGAATAATAAAGTCCCCTGATCGAGTATAACGAAGTCCCCTAATCGAGTATAACAAAGTCGCCTGATCGAGTATAACAAAGTCCTATGATTGAGTATAACTAAGTCCCCTGATCGAGTATAATAAAGAACCCTAATGGAGTATAACACAGTCTCAAGAACGAGTATAACAAAGTCCCCTGATCGACTGTAACAAACTTCCCTGATCGAGTATAACAAAGTCCCCAGATCGAGAATTTCAAAGTCCCCTGATCGAGTAAAACAAAGTCCCCTAATCGAGTAGAACAAAGTCCCCTGATCGAGTATAACAAAGTCCCCTGATCGAGTATAACAAAGTCCCCTGACCGAGTATAACTAAGTCCCTTGATCGAGCATAATAAAGTCCCCTGATCTAGTGTAACAAAGTCCTCTGATCGAGTATAACAATGTCGCCTAATCGAGTATAACAAAGTCCCCTGATCTAGTGTAACAAAGTCGTCTAATCGAGTATAGCAAAGTCCCCTAATCGAGTATAACAAAGCCCCCTCGACGAGTATAACAAAGTCCCTGAACGAGTATAACAAAGTCCCCTGATCGAGTAAAACAAAGTCCCCTGATCGAGTATAACAACCCAGGTCGAGTATAATAGCGCTCGATCGAATATAAATAAAGGCGCCTGAACGAGTATAACATAGGCCCCCTGATCGAGTATAACAAAGGCCCTGATCGAGTATAATGAAAGTTCCCTGATCAAGTATAACAAGCTCTTGATCGAGTATAACAAAGTTCACTGATCGAGTATAACAAAGCCCCCTCGATCGAGTATAATAAAGTCCCCTGATCGAGAATAACAAAGTCCCCTGATCGAGTATAACAAAGTCCCCTGATCGAGAATAACAAAGTCCCTGATCGAGAATAACAAAGTCCCCTGATCGAGAATAACAAAGTCCCTGATCGAGTATAACAATGTCCCCTGATCGAGAATAACAAAGTCCCTTGATCGAGTATAACAAAGACCCCCTGGCCGAGTATAACAAAGTCCATTGATCGAGTATAACAAAGGCCCTGATCGAGTATAACAAAGTCACGTGATCGAGTATAACAAAGGCCCTCATCGAATAGAGAGCAATGAAAGTCCCATGATCGGGAATAACAAAGTCCCTGATCGAGTATATAACAAAGTTCCTCAATTGAGTGTAACAAAGACGCCTCTATCGAGTATAACAAAGTCCCCTGATCGAGTATAACAAAGTCCCCTGATCGAGTATAACAAGGGCCCCTGATCGAGTTTAACAAAGGCCCTGATCGAGTATAACAAAGTTCCTTGGTCGAGTATAAAAACTCCTGACTGGAGTATAAATAAAGTCCCCTGGATCGAGTATAACAAAACCCCCTAATCGAATAAACAAAGGCCCCTGATCGAGTATATAACAAACTCCCAGATCGAGTATAACAAAGTCTCTCATCGAGTTTAACAAAGTCCAATAATCGAGAATAAATAAAGTCCCCTGATCGAGTATAAACAGAAAGCCCCTAATCAAGTGTATAACAAAGGCCCCATCGAATATATACATTCCGGCCGAGTACAACAAAGTCCCTTTTCGAGTATAACAAAGGCCCTGATCGATAATAACAAAGGCCCCTGATCGAGTATAACAAAGGCCTCCCTGATCGAGCTTAACAAAGCCCCTGATCGAGTGGGAAACAAAGTCCCTTGATCGAGTATAAAGAACTCCCCTGATCGAGTATAAATAAAGTCTCCCATCGAGTTTAACAAAGTCCTCTAATCGAGAATAACAAAGGCCTTTGATCGAGTTTAACAAAGGCCCCTGTTAGAGTATAACAAAGGCCTCAAAGAGTATAACAAAGGCCACTGATCGAGTATAACAAAAGTCCCTGATCGAGTATTACAGAGACCCCTGATCGAGTATAACAGAAATCCCTCATCGAGTATAACAGCGCTCCTCATCGAGTATGCGCAACAAAGTCCCAAAAATACAGTAGTATAACAAAGGCCCTCATCGAGTATAACAAAGTCCCTGATCGAGTATTACAGAGTTCCTTGATCGAGTATAACAAAGTCCACTGATCGAGAACAAAGTCCCCTGATCGGGTATAAATAAAGGCCCCTGATCGAGTATAACAAAGGCCCTCATCAAGTGGCAACAGTCCCATGATCGAGTATAACAAAGACCCCTGATCGAGTATAACAAAAGTCCCCTGATCAGGAGTATAACAAAGTTCCCTAATAGAGGTAACAAAGACGCCTTCATCGAGTATAACAAAGTCCCCTGATCGAGTATAACAGTCCCCTGATCGAGTATAACAAGGGCCCCTGATCGAGTTTCTAACAAAGGCCCTGATCGAGTATAACAAAGTTCCTTGGTCGAGTATAAAAACTCACCTGATCGAGTATAACAAAGTCCCTGATCGAGTATACCAAAGTCCCCTGAACGAATATAACAGCGCTCCCTCATCAAGTATAACAAAGTTCCTGATCGAGTATAACAAAGTCCCCGATCGAGTATAACAAAGTCCTCTGATCGAGAATAACACAGTCCCCTGATCGAGTATAACAAAACCCCTTGATCAAGTATATAACAAAGGCCCCCGATCGAGTATAACAAAGTCCCCTGGTCGAGTATAAAAGTCCCCTGATCGAGGATACCATAGGCCCCCATCGAGTATAACAGTCCCATGATCGAGAATAACAAAGTCCTTCATCGAATATAACAAAGTCCCCTGATCGAGTATAACAAATTTCCTGATCGAGTATAACAAAGTCCCTGATTGGAGTATAACAAACTCCCCCTGGTCGAGTATAACAAAGTCCCTTATCGAGTATAACAAAGTCCCCTGATCGAGTATAACAAAGTCGCCTGAACGATTATAACAAAGTCCCCTATTCCAGTATAACAAAGACCCCTCATCGAGTATAACAAAGGCCCCTGATCGAATATAACAAAGGCCCCCATCGAGTATATAACAAAAGTCCCCCTGATCGAGTATAACAAAGCCCCCTGATCGAGTAAAACAATGTCCCTGATCGAGTATAACAAAGTCCTGTCACAGAGTATAACAAAGTTCCCTGATCGAGTATAACAAAGCCCCTCATAGAGTATAACAAAAGTCCCTGATCGAGTATAGCAAAGTACCCTGATCGGGTATATCAAAGGCCCCTCAATCGAGTATAACAAAGGCCTCATCGAGTATATAACAAAGTTCAATGATCGAGTATAACAAAGTCCCCTCATCGAATATAACAGTCCCTGATCGATTATAACAAATTCTGATCGAGTAGAATAGAGGCCTCATCGAGTAACAAAGTCCTGGTCGAGTATAACAAACTCCCCTGGTCGAGTATAACAAAGTCCCTGATCGAAGTACAAAGTCGCCTGATCGAGAATAACAAAGACCCTGAACGATTATAACAAAGGCCCTTGATCAAGTATAACAAAGCCCCCTGATCGAGTATAACAAAGCCCTCTTCATTGAGTATAACAAAGTCCCCTGCGATGAAGTATAACAAAGTCCCCTAAACGAGTAGAACAAAGTTGCCTCATCGAGTTTAACAAAGGCCCCTCATCAGAATAACAAAGGCTTTGATCGAGTTTAACAAAGGCCCCTGTTCCAGTATAACAAAGTCCTCTGATCGAGTATAACAAAGTCCCCTGAACGAGTATAACAAAGCCCCTGATCGAGTATAACAAAGTCCCCTTATCGAGAATAACAAAGTCCCTGATCGAGTAAAAACAAAGCCCTCATCAAGTATAACAAAGCCCCTGATCGAGTATAACAAAGTCCTCTGAACGATTATAACAAAGGCCCCTGATCGAGTATAACAAAGTTCCCTTGATCGAGTATAACAAAGGCCCCCATCGAAAAGTATATAACAAAGATCCCCTCGGTCGATATAACAAAGGCACCTTTACTCGAGTTTAAATAAAGGCCTCTCATCGAGTATAACAAAGTCCCCTGATCGAGTATAACAAAGTCCCCTGATTGGAATATAACAAAGTCCTGATCGAGTATAATAAAGGCCCTGATCAGTATACGAAAAGTCCCCCTGGTCGAGTATAACAAACTCCCTGGTCGAGTATAACAAAGTCTCCTGATCGAGTATAACAAAGTTCCTTGATCAAGTATAACAAAGGCCTCAATTTATATAACAGCGTCTCATCGAGTTTAACAAAGGCCCCTCATCGAGTATATAACAAACTCCCTGATCGAGTATAACAAAGTCCCTGATCGGAATATAACAAAGTCCCTGATCGAGTATAATAAAGGCCCCTGATCGATATATAACAAAGTCCCTGCCGAGTATAAATAAACTCCCCTGGTCGAGTATAACAAAGCTCTGATCGAGTATAACAAAGTTCTTGATCAAGTATAACAAAGGCTCTGATCGAGTATAACAAAGGCCCTCATCGAGTTTGGGTGAATAATGGCCCTCATTGAGTATAACAGTCCCCTGATCGAGTATAACAAAGTCCCCTGATCGAGTGGCAACAAAGTCCCCTGATCGAGTATAACAAATGCCCCCAGATCGAGTATAACAAAGTCCCCGGTCGAGTATAACAAACTCCCGGTCGAGTATAACAAAGTTTCCTGATCGAGTATAACAAAGTCCCTTGATCAAGTATAACAAAGGCCTCTGATCGAATATAACAAAGTCCTTGAACGATTATAACGAAAGGCCCCGATCGAGTATAACAAAGTTCCTGATCGAGTATAACAAAGGCCCCTGACTGAGTATAACAAAGATCCCCTATCGAGTATAACAAAGGCCCTCATCGAAGCCAACAAATGCCCCTCATCGAGTATAACAAAGTCCCCTGGTCGAGTATAACAACCCCTGGTCGAGAATAACAAAGTCACTTCATCGAGTATAACAAATTCTGATCGAGTAGAAGAAAGTCCCCATCGAGTATAACAAAGGCCCTCATCGAGTATAACAAAGTCCCATAATCGAGTATACAAAAGTCCCCCTGATCGAGTATAACAAACCCTGAACGATTATAAATAAAGGCCCTGATCGAATATAACAAAGTTACTCTGATCGAGTAAAACAAAACCCCGATCGAGAGTAACAAAGTCCCTGATCGAGTATAACAAAGTCCCCCATCGAGTATCACAGCGCCCTCATCGAGTTTAATCTAAGGCCCTCATCGAGAGTAACAAAGTCCCCGATCGGGTATAACAAAGGCCCCTTAATCGAATATAACAGCGCCGAACGAGTATATAACAAAGGCCCTGATCGAGATAAATAAAGTTCCTGATCGAGTATATATCATCAAAAGTCCCTAATCGGTATAACAAAGTCCCCTGATCGAGAATCATCACAGTCCCCGATCGAGTATAACAGTTCCCCTGATCAAGTATAACAAAGGCCCTGATCGAGAATAACAAAGTCCTCTGGTCGAGTATAACAAAGCTACGTGACGAGAGGCCAAAGGCCCTCATCGAATATGGAAGTCCCATGATCGGGAATAACAGTCCCTCATCTATTACAATAAAGTCTCGATCAAGTATAACAAATTCTGATCGAGTATAACAAAGTCCCCTGATCGAGAGAATAACAAACTCCTGATCGAGTATATAACAATGTCCCTGAACGATTATAACAGCGCTCCCTGATCGAATATAACAGTTACCTGATCGAGTATAACAGCGTCCCTGATCGAGTTTAACAAAGGCCCTATCGAGGCGTAACAAAAGTCCCCTGTCGAGTATAACAAAGGCCCCCATCGAATATAACAAAGGCGCTCTGAACAGAGTATAAACAAAGCGCCCTGGATCTAGTATAACAAAAAGTTCCCTCGATCGAGTATAACAAAGTCCCCTGATCGGGTATATAACAAAGCCCTGATCGAGAATAACAAAGTCCCCTGATTGAGTATAACAAAGCAATCTTTAATCGAGTATAACAAAGTGCCCTCATCGAGTATAAATAAAGTCCCCTGATCGAGAGCAACAAAGCCCCTCATCGAGTATATAACAAAGTCCCCTTGATCGAGGATAAGAAAGTCCTTGATCGAGTATAACAAAGTCCCTCATCGAGTACATAACAAAGTCTCTGATCGAGTATAACAAAGTCCCTGAACGATTTATACCAGCGCCCCTGATCGAGTATACAAAGTCCCTGATCGATGAACAGCGTCTCCTGATCGAGCTTAACAAAGGCCCTTGATCGAGTATAACAAAGTCCCTTACCGAGTATAACAAACCCCCTCGTCGAGTATATAACAAAGTCCCCTGATCGAGTATAACAAAAGTCCTCTGATTGAGTATAACAAAGCCCTTGAACGCATTATAACAAAGGCCCCTGATCAAGTATAACAAAGCACCCTAATCGAGTA
>NW_024747370.1:0-9139 GCF_018991925.1 Homarus americanus
AGGGAGGCACAGCTTGGCATCTTAGACAGCCAGTCTTCCCAGGTGACAGCTGCTTGAGAGTTCACTCCGGACGAGATGGTGCTGACCAGGTGAAAGGCAACTCGTTATTTTCACTATACTATTTATCCGTCTCTTTCTTTACATCAATTTATTTATTTCGCTGTCTACACATCTGTTTGACTGTGAGTCTTTATCTATGAACATTATCCAGTTGTGGCACATTGTATCAATATCCAGCAGGGCCTCAGGCAGGCAGAGAAGAATATACTTATGAAAATGAGGCCATACCTCAGCGCCCCGGAAAATATGCAGGATATGAAGAGTCCTGCCAGGCCAGGGACAGAGCTGAAGCGATCCATGACGTAGTACGGCAGAATCTGGTCCTTAGAGTGGATCAGCCCGGCCTTCAGAGGGTCGCAGTCCTCGTAGGTCGCGAACAACACCAGACCTGCAGTCAAACACCCAGAGAGTGTGAGACTGTGCATTAACTATTACTGGATGGTCTTTGGCCTTACTGGAGCATATATTGGATGGGCGTGGGGCCTACTGCAGCATATATTGGAGAGTCGTGGGCCCTACTGGAGCATATACTAGAGTAACTAAAGGGTCGTGGATCATACTGGAGCATATACTAGAGTAACTAGAGGGTCGTGGGTCCTACTGGAACATATACTACAGTAACTAAAGAGTCGTGGGCCTAACTGGAGCATATACTAGAGTAATTAGAGGGTCGTGGGTCCTTCTGGAACATATACTAGAGTAACTAGAGGGTCGTGGGTCCTACTGGAACATATACTAGAGTAACTAGAGGGTCGTGGGTCCTATTGGAACATATACTAGAGTAACTAGAGAGTCGTGGGCCCTACTTGAGCATATATTGGAGAGTCATGGGCCTTACTGGAGCATAAACTAGAGTAATTAGAGGGTCGTGGGTCCTACTGGAACATATACTAGAGTAACTAGAGGGTCGTGGGTTATACGGGAGCATATACTAGAGTAACTAGAGGGTTCGTGGGTCCTACTGGGACATATACTAGAGTAACTGAGGGTCGTGGGTCCTACTGAACATATACTAGAGTAACTAGAGGTCGTGGGTTATACGGAGCTTATACTCAGAGTAATTAGAAGGTCGTAGGGTCCTACTGAGCATATACTAGAGTAACTAGAGGGTCGTGGGTCATACTGGAACATATACTAGAGTAACTAGAGGGTCATGGGGCCTACTGGAGCATATACTAGAGTAACTAGAGGGTCGTGGGGCCTACTTGAGCATATATTGGAGAGTCGTGGGCCTTACTGGAGCATATACTTGAGAACTAGAGGGTCATGGGGCCTACTGGAGCATATACTAGAGTAACTAAAGGGTCGTGGATCATACTGCAGCATATATTAGAGTGACCAGAGGGTCGTGGGTCACAGTGGAGCATATACTAGAGTAACTAGAGGGTCGTGGGTCATACTGGAACATATACTAGAGTAACTAGAGGGTCATGGGGCCTACTGGAGCATATACTAGAGTAACTAGAGGGTCGTGGGTCATACTGGAACATATACTAGAGTAACTAGAGGGTCATGGGGCCTACTGGAGCATATACTAGAGTAACTAGAGGGTCGTGGGGCCTATTAGTAACTAGTAACTAGAAATTCATGGGTCATACTGAACATATACAGTAACTAGGGGTCATGGGGCCTACTGGAGCATATACTAGAGTAACTAGAGGGTCGTGGGTCCTACTGAGGCATATACTAGAACTAGAGCGTCGTGGGTAATACTGGAACATATGAAGTAACTAGAGGGGGTCATGGGGCCTACTGGAGCATACTAGAGTAACTAGAGGGTCGTGGGGCCTATTGGAGCACTTACTTGGTAACTAGAGGGTCGTGGGTCATACTGGAGCATATACTTGAGTAACTAGAGGGTCATGGGCCTACTGGGCATATACTAGAAGTAACTAGAGGGGTCGTAGGTCATACTGGAACATATACTAGGTAACTAGAGGTCTTGGGCCTACTGGAGCATATACTAAGTAACTAGAGGTCATGGGGCCTACTGGAGCACTATACTAGAGTAGCTAGAGAGATTAGTGGGTCTCTGGAACATACTAGAGAAACTGGGGGTCGTTGGGCCTGCTGGGCATATTCTAGAGTAGCTTTTAGGGGTCGTGGGTCATACTGGAACATATACTAGAGTAACCTGAAGGTCGTGGGTCATGCTAGGAGCATATACTGGGGTATCTGGAGGATAGTAGGGAGCTCTATAGACTTATGCTAGAAGTATAGAGGGTCGTGGGTCCTACTGGAACACATACTAGAGTAACTAGAGGGTCGTGGGTCATACTGGAACATATACTAGAGTAACTAGAGGGTCGTGGGGCCTACTGGAGCATATACTAGAGTAACTAGAGGGTCGTGGGTCATATCGGAATATATACTAGAGTATCTAGAAGGTCGGGGGTCATACTGGAACATATACTAGAGTAACTAGAGGGTCGTGGGGCCTACTGGAGCATATACTAGAGTAACTAGAGGGTCGTGGGTCATACTGGAACATATACTAGAGTAACTAGAGGGTCGTGGGTCATACTGAGGCATATACTAGGTAACTAGAGGGTCGTGGGTCATACCGGAATATATACTAGAGAGTATCTAGGGTCGTGGGTCTTACTGGAGCATATACAAAGTAACTAGAGGGTCGTGGGTCCTACTGGAATACATACTAGAGTAACTAGAGGGTCGTGGGGCCTACTGGAGCATATACTAGAGTAACTAGAGGGTCGTGGGTCCTAATGGAACATATACTAGAGTAACTAGAGGGTCGTGGGTCATACTGGAACATATACTAGAGTAACTTGAGGTTTGTGGGTCATACTGGAATATATACAAGCGTAACTAGAGGGTCGTGGGTCATACTGAGGCATATACTAGAGTAACTAGAGGGTCGTGGGCATACCGGAATATATACTAGAGTATCTAGAAGGTCGTGGGTCTTACTGGAGCATATACTAGAGTAACTAGAGGGTCGTGGGTCCTACTGGAACACATACTAGAGTAACTAGAGGGTCGTGGGGCCTACTGGAGCATATACTAGAGTAACTAGAGGGTCGTGGGTCCTACTGGAACACATACTAGAGTAACTAGAGGGTCGTGGGGCCTACTGGAGCATATACTAGAGTAACTAGAGGGTCGTGGGTCATAGTGGAGCATATACTAGAGCAGGGGTTCTCAACCAGGGGGAAATTCCCCCCAGGGGGGGAATTCAGGTTTTCAGGGAGGGGGGAAACTGATTCGGGAGCAAGAGATATGTTCGATGAGAAATCAATCACAGAATTTTGGCCCTTGATGTGCGATTCCTACCCAAAAGTGGCAGAAAGAGCTATCCGTGCATTGCTTCCGTTTGTGTCGACATATCTTTGTGAGTTAGGCTTTTCAACTCTGTTGCAAATTAAAACGAAGCACCGTAGTAGATTAGAGGTAGAAAATGACCTGCGTTGTGCCCTTTCAAGCACTCCTCCGCGTATCCCAGAATTGGCGAAGAAAAAACAATCACAGGTTTCTCATTGACAGTAATCTTCATCTGAATAAAATTAATTACAAATTTGCAATATCCTGGTATTCTATTGAACTTTTTGTTTATTGCATTATGCTTCAGTTTGGTCTGTTAAGTAATTCATTATAAAAAAAAAAAACTATTTTACTTTTATTCAAGTTTTATAAATCCATCAACATTTTCAATTGGGATATAATTTGTAAAACTCCACTATAAAAATAATCCATGTAAAATTGTAAATGTATATGAACTAATATGGAAAAAATAAAGGATTTTCAGTATTATATGCATATTATTTGGAATGCACTTTTTGAGGCAGACAATCTTGGAAAGGAGGGGGGAATGACATTCTGACATATGGTGAAAGGGGTGCATGGGGCAAACAAGGTTCAGAACCACTCTACTAGAGTAACTAGAGGGTCGTGCGTCCTACTGGAGCACATACTAGAGTACCTAGAGGGTCGTGGGGCCTACTGGAACATATGCTAGAGTAACTAAAGGGTCGTGGGTCCTACTGGAACATACACTAAAGTAACTAATGGGTCGTGGGTCATACTGGAACATATACTACAGTAACTAGAGCGTCGTGGGTCATACTAGAGCATATACTAGAGTAAGTTCAGGGTCGTGGGTCATACTGGAGCATATACTAGAGTAACGAGAGGGTCGTGGGTTCTACTGGAGCATATACTAGAGTAACTAAAGGGTTGTGGGTCATACTGGAGCATATACTAGAGTAACTAGTGGGTCGTGGGTGAAACTGGAGCATATACAAGAGTAACTAGTGGGTCGTGGGTCATACTGGAGCATATACTATAGCAACTAAAGTGTCGTGGGTCATGCTGGAGCATATACTAGAGTAACTAGTGGGTCGTGGGTCATACTGGAGCATATACTAGAGCAACTAAAGGGTCGTGGGTCATGCTGGAGCATATACTAGAGTAACTAGTGGGTCGTGGGTTCTACTGGAGCATATACTAGAGCAACTAAAGGGTCGTGGGTCATACTGGAGCATATACTAGAGTAACTAGTGGGTCGTGGGTTCTTCAGCATATTCACTGGTTGATAAAAACTTAATATAATAAAATGTTTACAATAACTAACATCCTCTTCACTCTACGGTCAGCTGAAGGGACGCCATCGGCTGTTGAAACTTATTGGTATAGAACCACTGTAGGTGTATGTAACTAGTCCAGTGTACATCAGTGGATCACATCCTCAGTGCACCATTGAAATCACATTGTACAGAACATTAACCCTGACCTGTGACCTTCACCTTTGACCTCTTACTTACAGCAGTAAATTCTCCTCGGCCTTCAACTAACCCACGAGTCAATATTTTGCTTAAGATTAGTAATTCCTGTTTTAGCTAGTTTGTTGACACTCTCAGGTGAGCATGACACTACAGAGGGTCAAGACAAAAGCCAGTTCTTACCAGTGAGGGTCAACAGGACAGCGTCGGCGGCGAAGTATGGGACGAGGAGCAACACTGACCTGAAGAGAGAGTCATAGTAACCATTGTGGTACACCTGACACCTTTGTTACTCTCCCTCCTTGCTTCCTTTCTTTACACTCTCGTAAACAATCATGTCCCTATCTGTAAACGCACATGCACACCTGTACGCAAGTGGAAACACACACACACACCCACGCAGTACTCACAGGTAGGCGTGGGTGAGGGTCTTCATGCTGGAGTACCGCTGGATGGCCGTCTGGGAGCTGCCGTATTTCACAATGCTGTTGAAGAAGCCTAACCACGACAGACCCCACACGGTGTGTCGCTCAAATATGTCCGGACTCCAGCTGACCAATACAACAATTCAGTGTAATACAACACAGTAGATAATAATGGAACAAAAAACAAACAAATAATACATTATGTTACGGTAACATAAAACCATTAAATTTTCTATTGTCTTAGCTGGCCTCTTGTTAATTAAGCTTAATAATCGGCCTTTTTTATTACAACATACGGATCCTTGAACAATACAAAGAAGGTAAATTAGATACACAATTATCGCCGGAACCTTGAAACTTTGTAGCTTATTGTTTGTGTCTGATGAACTTACTTGAAAATCTGTAGTCCTGCACGCTTATGTTTGACGTTGATGTCCCATACCTTCTGCAGGCTGCCCACCTCGTTCACTCCCATGATGACGATGGTCATGAGGCCTCCCAGCACTATCACAAACTGTAGGGCGTCGGTCCACACCACCGCCTTCAGGCCTCCCTGCAATGTCGACACCTTCACTTAGAATATTTAGTTATAGGCATCGTGAGTGTAAACCCCTATGGTGTAACCATTAAACAGTATTAGAGATGTTATATAAGTCAAATCATTATACAGTAGATTTATTATAATCAAGTTCTATGCTGAAGACGTGACATTAAAGTGAGGTCGTTGTGTCCCACAGATAACTAATATACTGAAGTACTACGTCACACACAGGCTGGTAGACTTAAGGAAGTTTGTCCCAGCATAAGAGGTGGAAGTGAGAGCTATGCTGGGCATGACGATCAAGAATAATGGGGGGGATCCTACACAGGCCACTAAGCCTTCCTTCCCCGACGTGGCCATGGAATTCTCTAATTATGTATATATTTGT
Organism: Homarus americanus; assembly: GCF_018991925.1. Lineage (NCBI taxonomy): Eukaryota > Metazoa > Arthropoda > Malacostraca > Decapoda > Nephropidae > Homarus > Homarus americanus. The sequence goes on from NW_024747370.1 coordinate 6,154, forward strand.
GTAATCAATGCTCACGATGGTAGTGTAGAAGGAGGCGATAGCGCCCACGACAAGGATGGCGAGCCACATGGGGAAGTCGGTGACGGCAGCGAGGGCGAGAGCCGGGGCGTAGATGACGATGGCCTGGTAGAGAAGCGTCTGCGTGATGAAGAGGGCGCTGGCGACACGACGCGTTGTCACAGAGTTGAACCGCATCTCCAGGTACTGTGTGAGTCATGACCGTACAAGTTAGTGTGGCAGTGTTGACAACTGTCTGCCTAGCAGTTGTACTTTATTACTATCTGTAAGTTGACAGTCTTAAACGTGAACTTCTCTCGTTTTAGATTGCCTGGGTGACGTTATTCCGGTAACAGAACATTTGGGGACACTGCCGTAGGGAGGTTTGGGAAGGAAGATGGTGAATGGTATTAATGTTAACTTGCTGCATACAAATATAACTTGTATTTTTTCCTCTCCCTAAGGGTAAGTTAGATCACATACCTGGTAAGCGGAAACAATTTTTAGTTCGTAGTAGAAGGGAACGAAGACGGCGGCGGCAATGGGTATTGCCAGGATGCTAGATTTGGTAAGGAAATATTGCATGTTGTGGTAGAAGATCTCAGCGGGGAAGCCTGTAACCAAGGTATGTGGTGAGTGTGGTGATCCTGGTGACCTATGTTACGTCCTGGATCACCTTTAGTAACCCTCCCATGTCCTACATCACCTTCACTAGCCCTCCTATGTCCTACATTACCTCCAGTAACTCTTCCATGTCCTGCATCATCTTCAGTAATCCTCCCATGTCCTACATTATCTTCATTAACCCTCCCATGTCTTACGTTATCTCCAGTAACCCTCCCATGTCCTACATCACCTTCACTAGCCCTCCCATGTCCTACATCACCTTCACTAGCCCTCCCATGTCCTACAATATCTTCAGTAACCCTCCCATGTCCTACATTATCTTCAGTAACCCTCCCATGTCCTACATTAGCTTCAGTAACCCTCCCATGTCCTACATTTGCTTCAGTAACCCTCCCATGTCCTACGTTATCTTCAGTAACCCTCCCATATCCTACAATAACTTCAGTAACCCTTCCATGTCCTACATTATCTTCAGTAACCCTCCCATGTCCTACAATATCTTCAGTAACCCTCCCATGTCCTACGTTGTCTTCAGTAATCCTCACATGTCCTACATTACCTTCAGTAACCCTCCCATATCCTACAATAACTTCAGTAACCCTTCCATGTCCTACATTATCTTCAGTAACCCTCCCATGTCCTACGTTATCTTCAGTAACCCTTCCATGTCCTACATTATCTTCAGTAACCCTCCCATGTCCTACGTTATCTTCAGTAATCCTCACATGTCCTACATTACCTTCAGTAACCCTCCCATATCCTACAATAACTTCAGTAACCCTTCCATGTCCTACATTATCTTCAGTAACCCTCCCATATCCTACAATAACTTCAGTAACCCTTCCATGTCCTACATTATCTTCAGTAACCCTCCCATGTCCTACGTTATCTTTAGTAATCCTCACATGTCCTACATAACCTTCAGTAACCCTCACATGTCCTACAATAACTTCAGTAATCCTCACATGTTCTACATTATCTTCAGTAACCCTCACATGTCCTACATTATCTTCAGTAACCCTCCCATGTCCTACATTAGCTTCAGTAACCCTCCCATGTCCTACGTTTTCTTCAGTAACCCTCCCATGTCCTACGTTGTCTTCAGTAATCCTCACATGTTCTACATTATCTTCAGTAACCCTCCCATGTCCTACATCACCTTTACTAGCCCTCCTATGTCCTACATTACCTTCAGTAACCCTCCCATGTCCTACAATATCTTCAGTAACCCTCCCATGTCCTACTTTATCTTCAGTAACCCTCCCATGTCCTACGTTATCTTCAGTAACCCTCCCATGTCCTACGTTGTCTTCAGTAATCCTCACATGTTCTACATTTTCTTCAGTAACCCTCCCATGTCCTACATCACCTTTACTAGCCCTCCTATGTCCTACATTACCTTCAGTAACACTCCCATGTCCTACGTTATCTTCAGTAACCCTCCCATGTCCTACTTTATCTTCATTAACCCTCCCATGTCCTACGTTATCTTCAGTAACCCTCCCATGTCCTACATCACCTTTACTAGCCCTCCTATGTCCTACATTACCTTCAGTAACCCTCCCATGTCCTACAATATCTTCAGTAACCCTCCCATGTCCTACATTATCATCCGTAACCCTTCCATGTCCTACATTACCTTCAGTAACCCTCCCATGTCCTACATAATCTTCAGTAACCCTCCCATGTCCTACAATATCTTCAGTAACCCTCCCATGTCCTACATTATCTTCAGTAAACCTCCCATGTCCTACATTATCATCCGTAACCCTTCCATGTCCTACATTGACTTCAGTGACCCCCCATGTCCTACATTACCTTCATTAACCCTCCCATGTCCTACAATATCTTCAGTAACCCTTCCATGTCCTACATTACCTTCAGTAACCCTCCCATGTCCTACATTATCTTCAGTAACCCTCCCATGTCCTACATTATCTGCAGTAACCCTTCCATGTCCTACACTAACTTCAGTGACCCTCCTATGTCCTACATCACCTTCACTAGCCCTCCTATGTCCTACATTACCCTTAGTAACCCTCCTATGTCCTACATTACCTTCACTAACCCTTCCATGTCCTACATTATCTACAGTAGCCCTCCCATGTCCTACATTACCTTCAGTAACCCTCCCATGTCCTACATTATCTTCAGTAACCCTCCCATGCCCTACATTATCTTCAGTAACCCTCCCATGTCCTACATTATCTTCAGTAACCCTCCCATATCCTACAATAACTTCAGTAACCCTTCCATGTCCTACATTATCTTCAGTAACCCTCCCATGTCCTACGTTATCTTCAGTAATCCTCACATGTCCTACATTATCTTCAGTAACCCTCCCATGTCCTACATCACCTTC
>NW_024747371.1:0-7740 GCF_018991925.1 Homarus americanus
TGATCTCTAGTGAGTTGAAATCATCCACACATGTACAATTAGCCAAAAAAGTACCTCTTCCCTTGCCTTACATAACAATGAAACATCGACAAAAACTTGAAACGTATTCCTGTGGTTATTGTTGTGTAATGGTTGGCCTGCTCCTTTTCCATGGCAGTGTTATTAGAGTCACATTTCAGGATAATTCCATATATTTTTCGTTTCTGTGTATTGTGTATGCGACGTTGCCATATATACATATATGTCAGAACAGGAGGTAAAGGAACTATTTGAGGCAACTGTACAGTCACGGACAAAAGTTCTCTCCCCATGGAGAAAACTGAGTCAAGGGAGTAAGTCTCAGAACTTATTTGCCATGGCTTGCGTCTGGTGAGGTTGTGCTGTTTTATCTCATTTGGGGTCGATGCTGCTTCATTTTGGGAAGGAGTAAACTTTTGACCCCGACTGTACATCTGATTCATCAACGCATCTGAAATTTTGGCTCATTTTCGATTCCACCTGATCATGGGGCCTAGAAATATTTTTGTTGACTGGATTGTGAACAATATCGTGTGATTTTATTATGATAATTTAATAACCCTCTAGTATATTGGAAACTGTTTTCTTGATATTTATAAAGGCATTAGATGACCATACTACATAGGGGTCATTTTAATTCAGAAACCCCAGAGCAGCAACCAGATACAGAACACTTTGTTTGTCACCTACTAATATGTAAGGTGTACATAACATTGACCTCCACTGCCAAGTTAAAGAGTCTCCACTGTACACCACAGTTTGTCATTGAAGTCACATAGTTGTGAGCTCTGTTTACCTGTTACCCTCGACAATAAATTCAAATAATCACTGCTACAATTATTATCTTACTCGTTAAAAGACGTAGAACAAAAAAAAAACACTAAAATATAACAATTGTCATCTTATGAGCTAAACTATATAATTCTAATGAAATGTTTGCCCTCTGCCTCCCGCGCTGGTGCCATGTTGTCTCGAATCTATTTTTAGTAATATCGGCAAATGGCGAATGTGCGATAGGTAAACAGATAAATTAATCCTCATGCACCTGGGTCAGAAGCCACATAAATAAAAATGGTAATGATAATGACAATCTTCACAACACCTGGATTTTGTTGCATAGGTCGATTGCAGTACCGGCCATTTTGCCTCCTTGTATACCGAAGGCTCAGTATACAGTGTGCTGTATCAACACTGCCCCTAACGCACAATTATATCTATGGGACCCACTTTCACTAACTACTGTGACATCACACTGTTACTAACTATTGTAACATAACACTGTTACTACCTACTGTGATTTCAGACTGTTGCTAACTATGGTAACATCACACTGTTACTAACTACTGTAACATCACACTATTACTAACTACAGCAACATCACACTTTTATTAACTACTGTAACATCGCAATTTTACAAACTACTGTAACATCGCACTTTTACAAACTACTGCAACATCACACTGATACTAAATACTATAACATCACACTGTTACTAACTACTGCAACTTCACACTGTTACTAAGTACTGTAACATCACACTGTTACTAATTACTGTAATATCACATTGTTTCTAACTACTGGAACATCATACTGCTACTAATTACAGTAACATCACACTGTTACTAACTTCAGTCACATCATGCTGTTACTAATTACTGTAACATCACACTGTTACTAGCTACAATAACATCACACTGTTACTAACTACTGGTACATCACACTGTTACTACTGTAACATCACACTGATACTAACCACTGTAACGTCACACTGATGCCAACTACTGTCACATCACACTATAAACTAACTACAGTAACATCACACTGTTAGTAACTACAGTAACATCACACTGTTTTTAACTACATTAACATAACATTGTTACTAACTACTAACATCGTACTCTTATTAACTACTGTAACATCACACTGTTATTGACTACTGTAACATCACACTGTTACAAATTGCTGTAACATCGCATTGTTACAAAATACTGTAACATCACATTGTTATTCAATATTGTAACATCACATTGTTACTACTGTAATACACAGTTACTAACAACTGTAACCACACTGTTACCAACAACTGTAACATCACACTGTAACTAACTAATCATACTACTGTATCATTACACTTGTTAGCAACTACTGTAACATCACACTGTTAATAACTACTGTAACATCACACTAAAATAACTATTGTAACATCGCATTGTTACTAACTAATGTTAATAAGTACTGTAACATCACACTGTTACTAACTACTGTAACATCACATTGTTACTTACTACTAGAACATCATACTGCTACGAAAAAATAAATCAAGAGAGAGAAACGATAGCATGTTGTGTTGTCAATAGTAAAAGAAACAATTGAAAACCTGCAATTGTGTGTAAATGAGGCAGAAAGTCAGATCAGCAACCTGGGACTTGGTCACAATTGTTGTGATGCCATATGGCAGCAGCGTCTACCATTATACAATACATTACGCTTCCAATATCTTCCCAGGAGGTAGTACCTCCCTGTTTGATAGCTGCCTACTACCTGTAACATCAAACTGATGCTAACTACTGTACCGTCGATATGTTTTTATCTACTGTGACATCACAGTTACTAACTACTGTGATATCACACTGTTACCCACTACTGTAACATCACACTTTTTACAACAACTGTAACTTTACACTGTATATAACTAAAGTAACATCACACTCTTGCTAGCTACTGTAACATTGTTACTAAATTTGTAACATCATACTGTTTCCAACTACTGTAACATCACAATGTTAACACCTGCTTTAAGATCACACTGTTTCTTTCTACTGGAACATCACAATATTACTAACTACTGTAACATCATACTGTTAACAACTGCTATAAGATCACACTGTTTCCTTCTACTGGAACATCACACTATTACTAACTACTGTAATATCACACTGTTAACAACTGCTATAAGATCACACTGTTTCCTTCTACTGGAACATCACACTACTACTAACTATTGTAACATCACACTGTCAACAACTGCTATAAGATCACACTGTTTCCTTCTACTGGAACAACACACTGTTGCTAACTTCTGTAACATCACACTGTTAACAACTGCCATAAGGTCACACTGTTTCCTTCTACTGGAACATCACACTATTACTAACTACTGTAATATCACACTGTTAACAACTGCTATAAGATCACACTGTTTCCTTCTACTGTAACATCACACTGTTAACAACTGCTATAAGGTCACACTGTTTCCTTCTACTGGAACATCACACTGTCGCTAACTTCTGTAATATTACACTGTTAATAACTGCTATAAGATCACATTGTTTCCTTCTACTGGAACATCACACTGTCGCTAACTACTGTAACATCACACTGTTATCAAATGCTATAAGATCACACTGTTTCCTTCTACTGGAACATCACACTGTCGCTAACTTCTGTAACAACACACTGTCGCTAACTTCTGTAACATCACACTGTTAACAACTGCTATAATATCACACTGTTTCCTTCTACTGGAACATCACACTATTACTAACTACTGTAAAATCACACAGTTAACAACTGCTATAAGATCACACTGTTTCCTTCAACTGGAACATCACACTGTCGCTAACTTCTGTAATATCACACTGTTAACAACTGCTATAAGATCACACTGTTTCCTTCTACTGGAACATCACACTGTCGCTAACTTCTGTAACATCACACTGTTAACTACTGCTATAAGATGACACTGTTTCCTTCTTCTGGAACATCACACTGTCGCTAACTTCTGTAACATCACACTGTTAACAACTGCTATAAGATCACACTGTTTCCTTCTACTGGAACATCACACTATTACTAACTACTGTAATATCACACTGTTAACAACTGCTATAAGATCACACTGTTTCCTTCTACTGGAACATCACACTATTACTAACTACTGTAATATCACACTGTTAACAACTGCTATAAGATCACACTGTTTCCTTCTACTGGAACATCACACTGTTAACAACTGCTATAAGATCACACTGTTTCCTTCTACTGGAACATCACACTGTCGCTAACTTCTGTAACATCACACTGTTAACAACTGCTATAAGATCACACTGTTTCCTTCTACTGGAACATCACAATGTCGCTAACTTCTGTAACATCACACTGTTAACAACTGCTATAAGATCACACTGTTTCCTTCTACTGGAACATCACACTGTCGCTAACTTCTGTAACATCACACTGTTAACAACTGCTATAAGATCACACTGATTCCTTCTACTGGAACATCACACTAATACTAACTTCTGTAACATCACACTGTTAACAACTGCTATAAGATCACACTGTTTCCTTCTACTGGAACATCACACTGTCGCTAACTTCTGTAACATCACACTGTTAACAACTGCTATAAGATCACACTGTTTCCTTCTACTGGAACATCACACTGTCGCTAACTTCTGTAATATCACACTGTTAACAACTGCTATAAGATCACACTGTTTCCTTCTACTGGAACATCACACTGTTAACAACTGCTATAAGATCACACTGTTTCCTTGTACTGGAACATCACACTATTACTAACTACTGTAATATCACACTGTTAACAACTGCTATAAGATCACACTGTTTCCTTCTGCTGGAACATCACACTTTCGCTAACTTCTGTAACATCACACTGTTAACAACTGCTATAAGATCACACTGTTTCCTTCTACTGGAACATCACACTGTCGCTAACTTCTGTAACATCACACTGGTAACAACTGCTATAAGATCACACTGTTTCCTTCTACTGGACCATCACACTATTACTAACTACTGTAATATCACACTGTTAACAACTGCTATAAGATCACACTGTTTCCTTCTACTGGAACATCACACTGTCGCTAACTTCTGTAACATCACACTGTTAACAACTGCTATAAAATTCCACTTTCTTTACCTTCTACTGAGACATCACTGTCCTTCTTCTGTAATATCACTGTTAACAACTGCTATGGAATCACACTATTTCCTTCTGCTGGAGACATCACACTGTTAACAGCACTGTAAGATCACACTGTTTCGCTACTACTGGAGCCATCACACTATTACTAACTACTGTAATATCACACTGTTAACAACTGCTATAAAAGATCACACTGTTTCCTTCTGGAACATCTGCTGTCGCTTCTTAACATCACACTGTTAACAACTGCTGAATCCACTGTTTCCTTCTGCTGGAACATCTTTTCTTCTAACTACTGTAACATCACACTGTTAACAACTACTATGAATCACACTGTTTCCTTCTGCTGGAACATCACACTGTCGCTAACTGCAGCAACATCACTGTTAGCATCTGCTATAAAAGATCACACTGTGTTTTGCCTTCTACTGGAGACATCCACACTGTCGCCAACTTCTGTATGTCACACTGTTAACAACTGCTATAAGATCACACTGTTTCCTTCTACTGGAACATCACACTGTTAACAACTGCTATAAGATCACACTGTTTCCTTCTACTGGAACATCACACTATTACTAACTACTATAATATCACACTGTTAACAACTGCTATAAGATCACACTGTTTCCTTCTACTGGAACATCACACTGTCGCTAACTTCTGTAATATCACACTGTTAATAACTGCTATAAGATCACATTGTTTCCTTCTACTAGAACATCACACTGTCGCTAACTACTGTAACATCACACTGTTAACAAATGCTATAAGATCACACTGTTTCCTTCTACTGGAACATCACACTGTCGCTAACTTCTGTAACATCACACTGTGTGCTATAAGGTCACACTGTTTCCTTCTGCTGGAACATCACACTGTAAGCTAATTTCTGTAATATCACACTGTTAATAACTGCTATAAGATCACATTGTTTCCTTCTACTGGAACATCACACTGTCGCTAACTACTGTAACATCACACTGTTAACAAATGCTATAAGATCACACTGTTTCCTTCTACTGGAACATCACACTGTCGCTAACTTCTGTAACATCACACTGTCGCTAACTTCTGTAACATCACACTGTTAACAACTGCTATAATATCACACTGTTTCCTTCTACTGGAACATCACACTATTACTAACTACTGTAATATCACACTGTTAACAACTGCTATAAGATCACACTGTTTACTTCTACTGGAACATCACACTATCGCTAACTTCTGTAATATCACACTATTAACAACTGCTATAATATCACACTGTTTCCTTCTACTGGAACATCACACTATTACTAACTACTGTAATATCACACTGTTAACAACTGCTATAAGGTCACACTCTTTCCTTCTCGTGGAACATCACACTGTCGCTAACTTCTGTAACATCACACTGTTAACTACTGCTATAATATCACACTGTTTCCTTCTACTGGAACATCACACTATTACTAACTACTGTAACATCACACTGTTAACAACTGCTATAAGATCATACTGTTTCCTTCTACTGGAACATCACACTGTTAACAACTGCTATAAGATCACACTGTTTCCTTCTACTGGAACATCACACTGTCGCTAACTTGTGTGATATCACACTGTTAACAACTGCTATAAGATCACACTGTTTCTTTCTACTGGAACATCACACTGTCGCTAACTACTGTAACATCACACTGTTAACAACTGCTATAAGATCACACTGTTTCCTTCTACTGGAACATCACACTATTTCTAACTACTGTAACATCACACTGTTAACAACTGCTATAAGATCACACTGTTTCCTTCTACTGGAACATCACACTGTCGCTAACTTCTGTAACATCACACTGTTAGCATCTGCTATAAGATCACACTGTTTCCTTCTACTGGAACATCACACTGTCGCTAACTTCTGTAATATCACACTGTTAACAACTGCTATAAGATCACACTGTTTCCTTCTACTGGAACATCACACTGTTAACAACTGCTATAAGATCACACTGTTTCCTTGTACTGGAACATCACACTATTACTAACTACTGTAATATCACACTGTTAACAACTGCTATAAGATCACTCTGTTTCCTTCTGCTGGAACATCACACTTTCGCTAACTTCTGTAACATCACACTGTTAACAACTGCTATAAGATCACACTGTTTCCTTCTACTGGAACATCACACTGTCGCTAACTTCTGTAACATCACACTGGTAACAACTGCTATAAGATCACACTGTTTCCTTCTACTGGACCATCACACTATTACTAACTACTGTAATATCACACTGTTAACAACTGCTATAAGATCACACTGTTTCCTTCTACTGGAACATCACACTGTCGCTAACTTCTGTAACATCACACTCTTAACAACTGCTATAAGATCACACTGTTTACCTTCTACTGGAACATCACACTGTCGCTAACTTCTGTAACATCACACTGTTAACAACTGCTATAAGATCACACTGTTTCCTTCTACTGGAACATCACACTGTTAACAACTGCTATAAGATCACACTGTTTCCTTCTACTAGAACATCACACTGTCGCTAAGTTCTGTAACATCACACTGTTAACAATTGCTATAAGATCACACTGTTTCCTTCTACTGGAACATCACACTGTCGCTAACTTCTGTAATATCACATTGTTTTCAACTGCTATAACATTACACTTTTACTAACTACAGTAACATCACACTGTTAACAACTGCTATAAGATCACACTGTTTCCTTCTACTGGAACATCACACTGTCGCTAACTTCTG
>NW_024747372.1:0-41835 GCF_018991925.1 Homarus americanus
AACAGAAACAAATATTGCTAGTTGGGTTGTTAAAGAATGTGTCGGTGCCAAATGTTCACTATTTAATTGTAATGTACCAATGCAGCCAGACAAGTTAGATTTTCGATAAATTTCACGCTAAAATTTACCTTAGCAAAAGTGCTGCAAAATATTGAAACTAAATTATTTTCTGTTTATATACACTAAAATCTACCAAAAAGTGATGGGCCATTAGTTTTAGCTGATCTTCCCTCCTATGACACAATCTCTTTCTAATAGTACAGTGTATTACACAAACGGTTCTGTAGAGGTCACCAGTACGAAGGCAGTGAGCAGCCTTCACTATAGAAGGAGGTGCACACGTCCCTTCGAAAACTCTCATATGCTCTACTTTGTAAGCTGAGCTAGCTGCCATACTTGGAGCCCTAAGACATGCTTCCATAAACAGTCAACAAGGCATTGTAATACACACTGACCCCGGAGCGTGTGCTATTGAAGGCTACAATGCAGAGAGCATAGAGACAACATTCTTCATCTCATAACATCCGCGCCACTGGACTACTGCAAGGTTTAAAGCTACAAGATCGGCAAGTTATCATTAACCAAGTCTATAGTCATATCGGAACTTCCAGGAATGAACGAGCTGATGCTGCTGCCAAGGCTGCGTTAGAACAGCGAAACATTGAGATGAACATCCTGCCCCAGTCAGAGCAGATAAGAAGACCACAATAACACGAACCGCCCAGTGGAAAATAGAGAAAGATAGAAGATTAACACCAGTATCACGATCGGCCAGGTGGTATCATCTGGTCACGAATTATGAGACCACCATTCATGAAGGATATAACAAGAAGGGCAGAAGTTAACTTCCACCGACTGGAGACTGGGATACCCATACTTTGGGAAATACTTGTGTCGGCACAAGCAGAGCAGCACATGTGCAAGACCTGTGACAGCGGAGCAGAAAACACACTGCAGCAATACCTCATAGAGTGCCCTGAAATTCACAATTAGCTAGGAGAAACATACAACCACCTATCACAGCAGAGAAGGTTGCCAGAAAGCTAACCACCAACTACTCTCAAGAAACCCTACAGTTTCTACCGAGCACATCCCCACATTAGTGGTGGAGATAAAGTATTTAAAAAAAAAAAGACGCTGGTGTTCAGCAGTGGGTGGACCAACATTTTAGCTTAAGGTCCACGTAGGTGATATTCCTACAAATCAATTAAAAAAAAAAAAAAAAAAAAAGGTATAACAAAGTCCCCAAGACAGAAATATAAAAGATCCTAATAGATTATAAGAAAGTCCCTGATCGAGTATAACAAAGCCCCTCATCGAGTATAACAAAGGCCCTGGTCGAGTATAACAAAGTCCCCTGATCGAGTATAACAAAGTCCCTGATCGAGTATCCCAAAGTCCTCTGATCGAGTATAACAAAGTCCACTGATCGCGAATAACAAAGACCCTGATCGAGTATAACAAAGTCCCTTGATCGAGTATAAAAGCCCCTGATCCAGTATAACAAGTCCCTGATCGAGTATAACAAAAGTCCCTGATGGAATAAGAAAGTCCCTGATCGAGTATAACAAAAGACCCTTAATGGAGTATAAGAATGGCTGATCGAAAATAACAAATCCTCTAATCAAACAAAGCCCTCTGATCGAGGTATAACAAAGGCCGCTAATCGAATACAAGAAAGTCCTGATCGAATAACAAGACCTTATGGTATATAATGGCCCCGATCGAGAATAAAAAGTCCGTGATCGAGAGTATAACAAAGGCCTAATCGAGTATAACAAGGCCCCTCATCGACTATAACAAAGTTACATCGAGTATAAAAAAGGCCCTGATCGAAATAACAAGTCCCTAATCAGAAATAACAAGTCCAGTGAGTATAACAAAGTCCACTGGTCGAGTATAACAAAGTTCCTGATCAGTATAACAAAGCCCTCTGATCGAGTATAACAAATTCCCTGATCGAGTATAACAAAGTTCCTGATCGAGTATAAAAAGGCCCTGGTCGACTATAACAAGTCCCTGGAACAAAGTCCCTGGTCGGTTTATAACAAACTAACATGATCGAGTATAACAAAGGCCCCTGATCGAGTTTAAGAAAGTCCCTTGATCGAGTATAACAGCCCCTTGATCGAGTATAACAAAGTCCCCTCATCGAGTATACAGGAGTTCCTCATCGAGTATAAACAAACGCCTCTGGATCGAAGTATAACAAAGGCCCCCTACATCGAGTGTAACAAAACCCAAGATCGAGTATAACAAAGCTACCTGATCGGGCAAATAAAGTCCCCTCATCGAGTATAACAAAAGTCCCCTAAAAGATCGAGTACAGCAAAGTCCCCTGATCGAATTTCTAACAAAGCCCCCTGACGAGTATAACAAAGTCAACTGATCGAGTATAACAAAGCCCCTGATCGAGTATAACAAAAGTCCCTGATCAAGTATAACAGAGTCCCCTAATCGAGTATAACAAACCCCTCATCGAGTATAAATAAAGGCCCTCATCGAGTATAACAGCAATTCTCATCGAGTAAAAGCCCCTGGTCGAGTATAACAAAGTCCCTGATCGAGGAAAGAAAGTCCTGATCGATTATAGTAAATAAAGTCCCCTTGATCGAGTATATAACAAAGTCCCCTGATCGAGTATAACAAAGTCCCCCCATCAAGCATAACAAATTTCCTGATAGAGTATAACAAAGCCCCTGATCGAGTATAAAAAGCTTCTCCCCTGATCGAGTATAACAAAAAGTCCCTGGTCGAGTATAACAAATTAAGCCGATCGAGTATGACAAAGTTTCCTCATCGAGTATAACAAAGCCCCTGATCGAGTATAACAAAAGCCCCTCATCGAGTATAAAAGCCCCTGGTCGAGTATAACAAAAGTCCCCTGATCGAATATAAGAAAGTCCTCCTGACTATATATAACAAAGTCCCAAGATCGAGTATAACAAAGTTCCCTGATCGAGTATAACAAAGTCCCCTGATCGAATATAAGAAAGTCCTCTGATCGTATATAACAAAAATCCCCTGATCGAAAATAACAAAGTCCTCTGGATCGAATACAACAAAGTCCCCTGATCGAGTATAACAAAGACCCTTAATGGAGTATAACACTGGCCCCGAACGAGTATAACAAAGTCCCAAGATCGAGTATAACAAAGCCCCTGATCGAGTATAACAAAAGTCCCTCATCGAGTAAAAGCCCCGTGACGATTATAACAAAGTCCCCTGATCGAATATAATAAAAGTCCCCTAATCGAGTATAACAAAAGTCCCTTGGTCGAGTATAACAAAGTCCCCTGATCGAGTTTAACAAAGCCCCTAATCGAAAGTATAACAAATTCCCCTGGATCGAGTATAACAAAGTCCCCTGATCGAGTATAACAAAGCCCTCTCATCGAGTATAACAAAGCCCCCTCATCGAGTATAACAAAGTCCCCTAATCGAATATAACAAAGTCCCCACATCGTGTAACAAATTCCCCTGATCGAGTATTACAAAGCCCCTGATCGAGTATAACAAAGTCCCCTCATCGAGTATAAAAGCCCCCTGATCGAGTATAACAAAGTCCCCTAATCGAATATAACAAAGTCCCTGATCGAGCATAACAAAGTCCACGGGTCGAGTATAACAAAGTCCCCGATCGAGTATAACAAAGCCCTCTGATCGAGTACATAACAAATTCCCTGATCGAAAGTATAACAAAGTTCCCTGATCGAGTATAAAAAGCCCCTGGTCGAGTATAACAAAGTCCCTGGTCGATTATAACAAACTCCCATGATCGAGTATGTAACAAAGGCCCCTGATCGAGTTTGCCTAAGTCCCTTGATCGAGTATAACAAAGCCCCTTGACTGAGTATAACAAAGTCCCTCATCGAGTATAACAGAGTTCCTCATTAAGTATAACAAACGCCCCTGATCGAGTATAACAAAGGCCCTCATCGAAAGTGTACAAAGTCCCAAGATCGAAATATAACAAAGCTACATGATCGGGTATAAACAAAGTCCCTCATCGAGGTATAAATAAAGTCCCCAGATCGAGTACAACAAAGTCCCGTGCTCGAATATAACAGCTCTCCTGATCGAAAGTATAACAAAGTCAACTGATCGAGTATAACAAAGCCCCTGATCGAATATAACAAAGTCCCTTGGATCAAGTATAAACAGAGTCCCCTAATCGAGTATAACAAACTCCCGTCATCGAGTATAACAAAAGGCCCTCATCGAGTATAACAAAGGCCCTCATCGAGTATAAAAGCCCCCTGGTCGAGTATAACAAAGTCCCTGATCGAAAAGAAAGCCCCTCATCGATTATAAACAAAGTCCCCTCTGATCGGAGTATGTAACAAAGTCCCCTCATCGAGCATAACAAATTCCTGATAGAGTATAACAAAGCCCCTAAATTACATATAAAAGCCCCCTAAATCGAGGCAACAAAAGTCCCTGGTCGAGTATAACAAATTAACCTGATCGAGTACAAAATCCCTCATCGAGTATACCAAAGCTCCCTGATCGAGCATAACAAAGCCCTCATCGAGTATAAAAATAGCCCCTGGTCGAGTATAACAAAGACCCCTGACGTAATAAAAGAAAGTTCCCTGATCGAGTATAACAAAGTCCACTGGTCGTGTATAACAAAGTTCCTGATCGAGTATAACAAAGCCCTCTGATCGAGTATAACAAATTCCCTGATCGAGTATAACAAAGTTCCCTGATCGAGTATAAAAAAGCCCTGGTCGACTATAACAAAGTCCCTGTTCGATTATAACAAACCTACATGATCGAGTATAACAGGCTGATCGAGTTTAAGAAAGTCCTTGATCGAGTATAACAAAGCCCCTTGATCGAGTATAACAAAGTCCCTCATCGATATAACAGAGTTCCTCATCGAGTATAACAAACGCCCTGATCGAGTATAACAAAGGCCCTCATCGAGATGTAACAAAGTCCCAAGATCGAGTATAACAAAGCTACCTGATCGGGTATAACAAAGTCCCTCATCGAGTATAACAAAGTCCCCAGATCGAGTACAGCAAAGTCCCTGATCGAATTTAACAAAGCCCCTGATCGAGTATAACAAAGTCAACTGATCGAGTATAACAAAGCCCCTGATCGAGTATAACAAAGTCCCTTGATCAAGTATAACAGAGTCCCCTAATCGAGTATAACAAACTCCCTCATCGAGTATAAGAAAGGCCCTCATCGAGTATAACAAAGGCCCCTCATCGAGTAAAAAAGCCCCTGGTCGAGTATAACAAAGTCCCTAATCGAGTAAAAGTCCTGATCGACTATAACAAAGTCCCTGATCGAGCATAACAAAGTCCCTGATCGAGTATAACAAAGTCCCCCATCAAGCATAACAAATTCCCTGATAGAGTGTAACAAAGCCCCGATGGTATAAAAAGCCCCTGATCGAGTATAACAAAGTCCCTGGTTGAGTATAACAAATTAACCTGATCGAGTATGACAAAGTTTCCTCATCGAGTATAACAAAGCTCCTGATCGAGTATAACAAAGCCTCATCGAGTATAAAAAGCCCCTGGTCGAGTATAACAAAGTCCTGATCGAATATAAGAAAGTCCCCTTATCAAGTATAACAAAGTCCCTTAATGGAGTATAACAAAGTTCTGATCGAGTATAACAAAGTCCCTGATCGAATATAAGAAAGTCCCTGATCGAGTATAACAAAAATCTGATCGAAAATAACAAAGTCCTCTGATCGAATACAACAAAGTCCCTGATCGAGTATAACAAAGACCCTTAATGGAGTATAACACTGGCCCTGATCGAGTATAACAAAGTCCCAAGATCGAGTATAACAAAGCTCCTGATCGAGTATAACAAAGTCCCTCATCGAGTATAAAAAGCCCCTGATCGTGTATAACAAAGTCCCCTAATCGAGTATAACAAAGTCCTGGTCGAGTATAACAAAGTCCCCTGATCGAGTTTAACAAAGCCCTCTCATCGAGTATAACAAAGCCCCCTCATCGAGTATAACAAAGTCCCTTAATGGAGTATAACAATGGCCGCTGATCGAGTATAACAAAGTCCCAAGATCGAGTATAACAAAGACCTCTGATCGAGTATAACAAAGTTCCTTGATCGAGTATAAGAAAGCCCCCTGATCGAGTATAACAAAGTCCCCTGATCGAGTATAACAAAGACCCTTAATGGAGTATATCACTGGCCCCTGATCGAGTATAACAACGTCCCAAGATCGAGTATAACAAAGTCCCCTGATCGAGTATAACAAAGTCCACTGATCGAGTATAACAAAGCCCCTCATCGAGTATAACAAAGTCTCCTCATCGAGTAAAAAAGCCCCGTGATCGAGTATAACAAAGTCCCTGATCGAATATAACAAAGTCCCCTAATCGAGTATAACAAAGTCCCCTGGTCGAGAATAACAAAGTCCCCTGATCGAGTTTAACAAAGCCCTCTGATCGAGTATAACAAATTCCCCTGATCGAGTATAACAAAGTCCCCTGATCGAGTATAACAAAGCCCTCTCATCGAGTATAACAAAGCCCCCTCATCGAGTATAACAAAGTCCCCTAATCGAATATAACAAAGTCAAACATCGCGTGTAACAAACCTGATCGAGTATTACAAAGCCCTGATCAGGTATAACAAAGTCCCTCATCGAGTATAAAAAGCCCCTGATCGAGTATAACAAAGTCCTAATCGAATATGTCCCTGATCGAGTATAACAAAGTCCACTGGTCGAGTATAACAAAGTCCCCTGATCGAGTATAACAAAGCCCTCTGATCGAGTATAACAAATTCCCTGATCGAGTATAACAAAGTTCCTGATCGAGTATAAAAAGCCCCTGGTCGAGTATAACAAAAGTCCTGGTCGATTATAACAAACTCCATGATCGAGTATAACAAAGGCCTCTGATCGAGTTTAAGAAAGTCCCTTGATCGAGTATAACAAAGCCCCTTGATCGAGTATAACAAAGTCCCCTCATCGAGTATAACAGAGTTCCCTCATCAAGTTTAACAAACGCCCTGATCGAGTATAACAAAAGCCCCTCATCGAGGTGTAACAAAGTCCCAAGATCGAGTATAACAAAGCTACCTGATCGGGTATAACAAAGTCCCTCATCGAGTATAACAAAGTCCCCAGATCGAGTACAACAAGTCCCGTGCTCGAATATAACAAAAGCCTCCTGATCGAGTATAACAAAGTCAACTGATCGAGTATAACAAACTGATCAGGTAACAAGAAATTCCTGATCAAGTATAACAGAGTCCCCTAATAGTATAACAAACTCCGTCATCGAGTATAACAAAGGCCCTCATCGGTATAACAAAGGCCCTCATCGAGTATAAAAAGCCCCCTGGTCGAGGTATAACAAAGTCCCTGATCGGTAAAGAAAGTCCCTCATCGATTATAACAAAGTCCCTGATCGAGTATAACAAAGTCCCTCATCGAGCATAACAAATCCCTGATAGAGTATAACAAAGCCCTAATCAGGTATAAAAAGCTAATCGAGGTATAACAAAGTCTGGTCGAGTATAACAAATTAACCTGATCGAGTATGCCAAAATCCCTCATCGAGTATAACAAAGCTCCTGATCGATGTAATAAAGCCCCTCATCGAGTATAAAGCCCCTGATCGAGTATAACAAAGTCCTGATCGAATAAAAGAAGACCTGATCGAGTATAACAAAGTCCTTAATGGAGTATAACAAGTTCCTTGATCGAGTATAACAAAGTCCCTGATCGAATATAAGAAGATCCTCTGATCGAGGTATAACAAAATCCTGATCGAAATAACAAAGTCCTCTGATCGAATACAACAAAGTCCCTGATCGAGTATAACAAAGACCCTTAATGGAGTATATCAATGGCCCTGATCGAGTATAAAAAGTCCGTGATCGAGTATAACAAGGCCCTTATCGAACATAACAAAGGCCCTCATCGACTATGACAAAGTCCCCATCGAGTGTAATAAATTCCCTGATCGGAGTATAACAAAGCCCCTCATCGAGTATAACAAAGTCTCCTCATCGAGTAAAAAGCCCCGTGATCGTATATAACAAAGTCCCTGATCGAATATAACAAAGTCCCATCGAGTATAACAAAGTCCCTGTTCGAGTATAACAAAGTCCCCTGATCAGGTTTATCAAGACCCTCTGATCGAGTATAACAATTCCCTCTCCGGTATAACAAAGCCCCTTCATCGAGTATAAGAGGTCCCTCATCGAGTATAACAGGTTCTCATCGAGTATAACAAACGCCCCTGATCGGGTATAACAAAGGCCCAAGATCGAGTATAACAAAGCTCTGATCGGTACAACAAAGTCCCTCATCGAGTATAATAAAGTCCCAGATCGGGTACAACAAAGTCCCCTGATCGAGTATAATAAAGGCCCATGATCGGGTGTAAAAGTCCCTGATCGAGTATAACAAAGTCCCTCATCGAGTATAACAAAGTCCCAATATCGAGTATAACAAAGCCCTTTGATCGAGTATAACAAAGTCCACTGATCGAGTATAACAATGTCCCCTGATCGAGTATAACAAAGTCCTCTGATCGAGTATAACAAAGTCCCCTTATCGAGTATAACAAAGCCCCTTAATGGAGTATAACAATGGCCCCTGATCGAGTATAACAAAGTCCCAAGATCGAGTATAACAAAGACCTCTGATCGAGTATAACAAAGTTCCTTGATCGAGTATAAGAAAGCCCCCTGATCGAGTATAACAAAGTCCCCTGATCGAGTATAGCCCTGGTCGAGTATAACAAAGTCCCCTGGTCGATTATAACAAACTCCCATGATCGAGTATAACAAGGCCTCATCGAGTTTAAGAAAGTCCCTGATCGAGTATAACAAAGCCCCTTCATCGAGTATAAAGAGTCCCTCATCGAGTACAACAGAGTTCCTCATCGAGTATAACAAACGCCCTGAGCAGAGTATAACAAAGGCCCAAGATCGAGTATAACAAACTCCCTGATCGAGTACAACAAGTCCTCTCATCGAGTATAATAAAGTCCCAGATCGAGTACAACAAAGTCCCTCATCGAGTATAATAAAGGCCCTGATCAGGTGTAACAAAGTCCCTGATCGAGTATAACAAAGTCCCCTCATCGTGTATAACAAAGTCCCAATATCGAGTATAACAAAGCCTTTGATCGAGTATAACAAAGCCCACTGATCGAGTACAACAAAGTCCCTGATCGAGTATAACAAAGTCCCTGATCGAGTATAACAAAGTCCCTTATCGAGTATAACAAAGCCATAGAATGCTGATCGAGTATAACATAGTCCCAAGATCGAGTATAACAAAGACCTCATCGAGAATAACAAAGTTCCTTGATCGAGTATAAGAAAGCCCTGATCGAGTATAACAAAGTCCCTGATCGAGTATAACAAAGACCTAATGGAGTATATCACTGGCCCCTAATCGAGTATAACAACGTCCCAAGATCGAGTATAACAAAGTCCCTGATCGAGTATAACAAAGTCCGTCGGGTATAACAAGTCCCTGATCGAGTATAACAAAGCCCTCTGATCGAGTATAACAAATTCCTGATCGAGTATAACAAAGTCCTTGGTAAAGGTCACCCAGTCGATTGTAACAAACTAAAATGATCGAGTATAACAAAAGGCCCTGATCGAGGTTTAAAAACAATCGAGGTATAACAAAGCCCTTGATCGAGGTATAACAAAGTCCCCTCATCGATATAACAGAGGTTCCCTCGTCGAGTATAACAAGCGCCCCTGATCGAGGTATAACAAGGCTCCTCATCGAGTGTAACAAAATTACAGTCAATTATAACAAAGCTACCCACGATCGGGTATAACAAAGTCCCCTCATCGAGTATAACAAAGTCCCCAGATCGAGTACAACAAAGTCCCCTGATCGAATTTAACAAAGCCCCCTGATCGAGTATAACAAAGTCAACTGATCGAGTATAACAAAGCCCCCTGATCGAGTATAACAAAGTCCCCTCATCAAGTATAACAGAGTCCCCTAATCGAGTATAACAAACTCCCCTCATCGAGTATAACAAAGGCCCCTCATCGAGTATAACAAAGGCCCCTCATCGAGTAAAAAAAGCCCCTTGGTCGACTATAACAAAGTCCCCTGATCGAGTAAAGCCTGATCGATTATAACAAAGTCCCCTGATCGTGCAAGTCCCCTGATCGAGTATAACAAAGTCCCTCATCAAGCATAACAAATTCCCTGATAGAGTATAACAAAGCCCCTGATCAAAGAGTATAAAGCCCTGATCAGAGTATAACAAAGTCCCTGGTCAGTATAACAAATTAACCTGATCCGAGTATGACAAAAGTTCCTCATCAGGTATAACAAAGCTCCCTGATCGAGTATAACAAAGCCCCCTCATCGAGTATAAAAAAGCCCCCTGGTCGAGTATAACAAAGTCCCCTGATCGAATATAAGAAAGTCCCCTGATCGAGTATAACAAAATCCCCTGATCGAAAATAACAAAGTCCTCTGATCGAATACAACAAAGTCCCCTGATCGAGTATAACAAAGACCCTTAATGGAGTATAACAATGGCCCCTGATCGAGTAAAACAAAGTCCCAAGATCGAGTAAAACAAAGTCCCCTGATCGAGTATAACAAAGTCCCGTGATCGAGTATAACACAGGCCCTTATCGAATATAACAAAGGCCCCTCATCGACTATAACAAAATCCCCACATCGAGTGTAACAAATTCCCCTGATCGAGTATAACAAAGCACCTGGTCGAGTATAACAAAGTCCCCTCATCGAGTAAAAAAAAGCCCCGTGATCGATTATAACAAAGTCCCCTGATCGAGTTTAACAAAGCCCTCTGATCGAGTATAACAAATTCCCCTGATCGAGTATAACAAAGTCCCCCGATCGAGTATAACAACCCTCATCGAGTATAACAAAGCCCCCTCATCGAGTATAGCAAAGTCCCTAATCGGAATATAACAAAGGTCCCACATCCAGGGTGTAAACAAATTCCCTGATCGAGTATAACAAAGCCCTGGTCGGGTATAACCGAGTCCCTCATCGAGTATAAAAAGCCCCTGATCGAGTATAACAAAAGTCGCCTAATCAGATATAACAAAGTCGATCAGGTATAACAAAGTCCACTGGTCGAGGTATAAGAGAAGTCCCTGATCGAGTATAACAAAGCCCTCTGATCGAGTATAACAAATTCCCCTGATCAGGCCATAACAAACCATGATCAGGTATGTAAAGTCCCCTGATCGAGTATAACAAAGCCCCTTGATCGAGTATAACAAAGTCCCCTCATCGAGTATAACAGAGTTCCCTCATCAAGTATAACAAACGCCCCTGATCGAGTATAACAAAGGCCCCTCATCAAATGTAACAAAGTCCCAAGATCGAGTATAACAAAGCTACCTGATCGGGTATAACAAAGTCCCCTCATCGAGTATAACAAAGTCCCCAGATCGAGTACAACAAAGTCCCCTGCTCGAATATAACAAAGCCTCCTGATCGAGTATAACAAAGTCAACTGATCGAGTATAACAAAGCCCCCTGATCAAGTATAACAGAGTCCCCTAATCGAGTATAACAAACTCCCGTCATCGAGTATAACGATGGCCCCTCATCGAGTATAACAAAGGCCCCTCATCGAGTATAAAAAGCTCCCTGGTCGAGTATAACAAAGTCCCCTGATCGAGTAAAGAAAGTCCCCTGATCGATTAGAACAAAGTCCCCTGATCGAGTATAACAAAGTCCCCTCATCGAGCATAACAAATTCCCCTGATAGAGTATAACAAAGCCCCTCATCGAGTATAAAAAAGCCCCCTAATCGAGTATAACAAAGTCCCCTGGTCGTGTATAACAAATTAACCTGATCGAGTATGACAAAGTCCCCTCATCGAGTATAACAAAGCTCTCTCATCGAGTATAACAAAGCCCCCTCATCGAGTATAAAAAAAACCCTGGTCGAGTATAACAAAGTCCCCTGATCGAATAAAAGAAAGTCCCCTGATCGAGTATAACAAAGTCCCTTAATGGAGTATAACAAAGTTCCCTGATCGAATATAACAAAGTTCCCTGATCGAATATAAGAACGTCCCCTGATCGAGTATAACAAAATCCCCTGATCGAAAATAACAAAGTCCTCTGAACGAATACAACAAAGTCACCTGATCGAGTATAACAAAGACCCTTATTGGAGTATATCTTTGGCCCCTGATCGAGTATAACAAAGTTCCAAGATCGAGTATAACAAAGTCCCCTGATCGAGTATAACAAAGTCCCGTGATCGAATATAACAAAGGCCCCTCATCGACTATAACAAAGTCCCCACATCGAGTGTAACAAATTCCCCTGATCGAGTATAACAAAGCCCCTGATCGAGTATAACAAAGTCTCCTCATCGAGTAAAAAAAAGCCCCGTGATCGAGTATAACAAAGTCCCCTGATCGAATATAACAAAGTCCCCTGATCGAGTATAACAAAGTCCCCTGGTCGAGTATAACAAAGTCCCCTGATCGAGTTTATCAAAGCCCTCTGATCGAGTATAACAAATTCCCCTGATCGAGTATAACAAAGTCAGCTGATCGAGTATAACAAAGCCCTCTCATCGAGTATAACAAAGCCCCCTCATCGAGTATAAAAGAGCCCCCTGGTCGAGTATAACAAAGTCTCCTGGTCGATTATACCAAACTCCCATGATCGAGTATAACAAAGCCCCTTCATCGAGTATAAGAGAGTCCCCTCATCGAGTATAACAGAGTTCCCTCATCGAGTATAACAAACGCCCCTGATCGAGTATAACAAAGGCCCAAGATCGAGTATAACAAAGCTCCCTGATCGAGTACAACAAAGTCCTCTCATCGAGTGTAATAAAGTCCCAGATCGAGTACAACAAAGTCCCCTGATCGAGTATAATAAAGGCCCCTGATCGAGTGTAACAAAGTCCCCTGATCGAGTATAACAAAGTCCCTTAATGGAGTATATCAATGGCCCCTGATCGAGTATAACAAAGTCCCAAGATCGAGTATAACAAAGTCCCCTGATCGAGTATAACAAAGTCCCGTGATCGAGTATAACAAAGGCCCTTATCGAATATAACAAAGGCCCCTCATCGACTATAACAAAGTCCCCACATCGAGTGTAACAAAATCCCCTGATCGAGTATAACAAAGCCTTTCATCGAGTATAACAAAGTCTCCTCATCGAGTAAAAAAAAAGCCCCGTGATCGAGTATAACAAAGTCCCCTGATCGAATATAACAAAGTCCCCTGATCGAGTATAACAAAGTCCCCTGGTCGAGTATAACAAAGTCCCCTGATTGAGTTTATCAAAGCCCTCTCATCGAGTATAACAAATTCCCCTGATCGAGTATAACAAAGTCCCCTGATCCAGTATAACAAAGCCCTCTCATCGAGTATAACAAAGCCCCCTCATCGAGTATAAAAGAGCCCACTGGTCGAGTATAACAAAGTCTCCTGGTCGATTATACCAAACTCCCATGATCGAGTATAACAAAGGCCCCTGATCGAGTTTAAGAAAGTCCCCTGATCGAGTATAACAAAGCCCCTTCATCGAGTATAAGAGAGTCCCCTCATCGAGTATAACAGAGTTCCCTCATCGAGTATAACAAACGCCCCTAATCGAGTATAACAAAGGCCCAAGATCGAGTATAACAAAGCTCCCAGATCGAGTACAACAAAGTCCCCTGATCGAGTATAATACAGGCCCCTGATCGAGTGTAACAAAGTCCCTTGATCGAGTATAACAAAGTCCCCTCAGGGAGTATAACAAAGTCCCAATATCGAGTATAACAAAGCCCCTTTGATCGAGTATAACAAAGTCCACTGATCGAGTACAACAAAGTCCCCTGATCGAGTATAACAAAGTCCCCTGATCGAGTATAACAAAGTCCCCTTATCGAGTATAACAAAGCCCTTTAATGGAGTATAACAATGGCCCCTGATCGAGTATAACAAAGTCCCAAGATCGAGTATAACAAAGTCCCTTTGATCAAGTATAACAAAGTCCACTGATCGACTACAACAAAGTCCCCTGATCGAGTATAACAAAGTCCCAAGATCGAGTATAACAATGTCCCCTCATCGATTATAACAAAGTCCACTGATCGAGTACAACAAAGTCCCCTGATCGAGTATAACAAAGTCCCAATAATCGAGTATAACAAAGCCCCCTTGATCGAGTATAACAAAGTCCACTGATCGAGTACAACAAAGTCCCCTGATCGTGTACGACAAAGTCCCCTGAGCGAACATAACAAAGTCCACTGATCGAGTATAACAAAGTCCCCTGATGGAATATAAGAAAGTCCCCTGATCGAGTATAACAAACACCGTTAATGGAGTATATAAATGGCCCCCATCGAAAATAACAAAGTCCTCTAATCGAGCACAACAAAGCCCCCTGATCGAGTATAACAAAGTCCTTTGATCGAATACAAGAAAGTCCCCTGATCAAGTATAACAAAGACCCTTAATGGAGTATAACAATGGCCCCTGAGCGAGTATAACAAAGTCTCAAGATCGAGTATAATAAAGTCCCCTGATCGAGTATAACAAAGTCCCCTGATCGAGTATAACAAAATCCCCTGATCGAGTATAATAAAGGCCCCTCATCGAGTATAACAAAGTCCCGTGATCGAGTATAACAAAGGCCCTAATCGAGTATAACAAAGGCCCCTCATCGACTATAACAAAGTCCCCACATCGAGTGTAACAAATTCCCCTGATCGAGTATAACGAAGCCCCTGATCGAGTATAACAAAGTCCACTCATCGAGTATAAAAAAGCCCCTTGATCGAGTATAAGAAAGTCCCCTCATCGAATATAACAAAGTCCCCTGATCGAGTATAACAAAGTCCACTGGTCGAGTATAACAAAGTCCCCTAATCGAGTATAACAAAGCCCACTCATCGAGTATAACAAAGCCCCCTCATCGAGTATAAAAAAGCCCCCTCGTCGAGTATAACAAAGTCCCCTGGTCGATTATAACAAACTCCCATGATCGAGTATAACAAAGGCCCCTGATCGAGTTTAAGAAAGTCCCCTGATCGAGTATAACAAAGCCCCTTCATCGAGTATAAGAGAGTTCCCTCATCGAGTATAACAAAGGCCCCTCATCGAGTGTAACAAAGTCCCAAGATCGAGTATATCAAAGCTACCTTATCGAGTATAACAAAGTCCCCTCATCGAGTATAACAAAGTCCCCTGATCGAGTACAACAAAGTCCCCTGATCGAGTATAACAAAGCCCCCTGATTGAGTATAACAAAGTCAACTGACTCGAGTATAACAAAGCCCCCTGATCGAGTATAACAAAGTCCCCTGATTAAGTATAAAAGAGTCCCCTCATCGAATATAACAAACCCCCCTCATCGGGTATAAAAAAGGCCCCTCATCGAGTATAACAAAGGCCCCTCATCGAGTATAAAAAGCCCCTTGTCGTGTATAACAAAGTCCCCTGATCGAGTAAAAAAAGTCCCCTGATCGAGTAAAAAAAAGTCCCCTGATCGATTCTAACAAAGTCCCCTGATCCAGTATGAAAAAGTCCCCTGATCGAGTATAACAAAGTCCCTTCATCGAGTATAACAAAGTCCCCTCGTCGAGTATAACAAAGTCCCCTCATCGAGTATAACAAATTCACCTGATCGAGTATAACAATGTCCCTTCATCGAGTATAACAAAGTCCCCTGATCGAGTATAAAAAAGCCCCCTGATCAAGTATAACAAAGTCCCCTGGTCGAGTATAACAAAGTAACCTGATCGAGTATGACAAAGTCCCCTGATCGAGTATAACAAAGCTCCCTGATCGAGTATAACAAAGCCCCCTCATCGAGTATAAAAAAGCCCCCTGGTCGAGTATAACAAAGTCCCCTGATCGAATATAAGAAAGTACCCTGATCGAGTATAACAAAGTCCCTTAATGGAGTATAACAATGGCCCCTGATCGAGTATAACAAAGTCCCAACATCGAGTATAACAAAGTTCCCTGATCGAGTATAACAAAGTCCCCTGATCGAATATAAGAAAGTCCCCTGATCGAGTATAACAAAATCCCCTGATCGAAAATAACAAAGTCCTCTGATCGAGTATAACAAAGCCCCCTGATCGAGTATAGCAAAGGCCCCAAATCGAATACAGAGTATATAACAAAGTCCATGATCGAGTATAACAAAGACCCTGATCGAGTATAAGAGTCCCTTGATCGAGAATAAGTAACGCCCTCATCGAGCATAACAAAGTCCCTGATCGAGTATAAAAGCCCCTTGTCGAGTATAACAAAGTCCCTGGTAGAGTATAACAAAGTAACCTGATCGAGTATGACAAAGCCCCTGATCGAGTATAACAGCTCCTGATCGAGTATAGCAAAGGCCCCTCATCGAGTATAACAAAGTCTCCTGATCGAGCATAACAAAATCCGCTTATCGAGTATAACAAAGTCCCCTGATCGAGTATAACTATGGCCCTTGATCGAGTTTAACAAAGGCCCCTGATCGAGTGTAAGAAAGTCCCCTGGTCGAGTATATCAAAGGTCCCTCATCGAGTGTAACAAAGGCCCCTCATCGAGTATAACAAAGTCACCTGGTCGAGTATAACAAACTCCCCTGGTCAAGTATAACAAAGAACCCTGGTTGAGTATAACAAAGTCCCCTGATCGAGTATAACAAAGGCCCCTGATCGAGTATAACAAAGGCCCCTCATCGAGAATTACAAAGTCTCCTGATCGAGTATAACAAAAATCCGCTGATCGAAAGCATAACAAAGTCCCCCTGATCGGTATAACAAAGGCCCCCTATCGAAAAGTATAAATAAAAGGCCCTCATCGAGTATAAATAAGTCTCCTGATCGAGTATAACAAAGTCCGCTGATCGAGTATAACAAAGTCCCCTGATCGAGTATAACAAAGTCCCCTGATCGAGTATAACAAAGGCCCATGATCAAGTTTAACAAAGGCCCTTGATCGAGTATAGCAAAGTCCCCTGGTCGAGTATAACAAACTCCCCTGGTCGATTATAACAAAGTCCCCTTATCGAGTATAACAAAGTCCCCTGGTAGAGTATAACAAAGTCCCCTGAACGATTATAACAATGTCCCCTGGTCGAGTATAACAAAAGTCCCTCATAGAGTTTAACAAAGGCCCGTCATCGAGTATAACAAAGTCTCCTGATCGAGTATAACAAAGTCCGTTGATCGAGTATAACAAAGTCCCCTGATCGAGTATAACAAAGTCCCCTAATCGAGTATAACAAAGCCCCCTGATCGAGTATAACAAAGTCCCCTGATAGAGTATAACAAAGTCCCCTGATCGAGTATAACAATGGCCCCTGATCGAGTTTAACAAAGGCCCCTAATCGAGTATAACAATGGCCCCTGATCGAGTTTAACAAAGGCCCCTCATCGAGTATAACAAAGTCCCCTGGTCGAGTATATCAAATTCCCCTGGTCGAGTATAACAATATCCCCTGATCGAGTATAACAAAGTCCCCTGATCGAGTATAACAACGTCCCTTGAACGATTATAACAAAGGCCCTGATCAAGTATAACAAAGCCCCCTGATCGTGTATAACAAAGCCCCCTCATTGAGTATAACAAAGTCCCCTGATCAAGTATAACAAAGTCCCATGAACGAGTATAACAAAGCCCCCCTCATAGAGTATAACAATGTCCCCTGATCGAGTATAGAAAGTCCCCTGATCGGGTATAACAAAGGCCCCTGATCGAGTATAACAAAGTCCCCTGATCGAGTATAACAAAGAACCCTGGTCGAGTATAACAAAGTCCCCTCATGGAGTATAACAAAGGCCCGTGATCGAGTATAACAAAGTCCGCTGAACGAGTATAACAAAGTCCCCTGATTGAGTATAACAAAGTCCCCTGATCGAGTATAACAAAGGCCTCTATTCGAGTATAACAAAGGCCCCTGATCGAGTATAACAAAGTCCCCTGGACGAGTATAACAAAGGCCCCTCATCGAGTTTAACAAAGGCCTCTCATTGAGTATAACAAAGTCCCCTGGTCGAGTATAACAAACTCACCTGGTCGAGTATACCAAAGTCCCCTGATCGAGTATAACAAAGTCCCCTGATCGAGTATAACTATGGCCCCTGATCGAGTTTAACAAAGGCCCCTGATCTAGTGTAAGAAAGTCCCCTGGTCGAGTATAACAAATGTCCCTCATCGAGTTTAACAAAGGCCCCTCATCGAGTATAACAAAGTCACCTGGTCGAGTATAGCATGAACCACGCCACCAATTGTCATGATCTACTCCACCCAGCACTACGAACCACGCCTTCTATTACCAGTACTGATCTGCCTACCCAGCACCACGAGCAACGCCATCTAGGACAAAACCCGAGTATGACTACTCTTACCACCCGCTCTTCCATATCCTGGTTGTTATGTCACCTCTTACAAGTCTTCTTCTGCCAACTCCAATTCGGATGAGAGTCTATGTCTACCTAGGAAGTGGACCACAGATCACCTATCCTGAAACCTCCATGCACAGTGACTACTCACTGCCCTACAATACTTCCAGCCTTACCTGTCAGCCATCTCAGCTCTGTAATTCTAAGTATTTGTAATCTTGTATTGCCTCCCCACCTCCACCTTGCTTCAAATTATTGTATGTTGTATAAATATATATACTTGGGTTAATGTTTAGGTTAAGGTGGTTATGGTAAAATTATAGAAAGCTGAATATTTTGTTATGAATTTATGGTAATTTTATTATACACAAATAAAACTCGCATCCTTTGTCTACTCTTTTATAGTCCGATTGCCTTGCTTTATTTTTTTTTGTTGCCTGTTGGGATCTGGGGAGACTTTAACTATATTCTAACCTCAACTCGTAAATAAATGGCGACCGACAGGATCACGACCTTAAGTACCATATCTTCCCTCCCTTGTAACTCCTGTTAATTATTCCTCCCAGTCACTTCTGTTCACAATTGCTTTACGGCGGTTTAAAAGTTCTTCATATGTGTGCATATATTGGTATTACCGTACAGTAAGAGTGACAGACGTAGGATATTAGGTTCCGCGTCATAAGGCTTACCTGTTATTACACGTGGCAGTCGTGTAGTAAGTTCATCGGGAGTGTAGGAAGAATCCGGGATTCGTTTATCGCTGCACCTCACCCAGAGTAGGTTGGGTTCCATAGTCCCTAGTTTAGGGTGAAGTGATATCTTGGGACGCCCTGCTCTACCAGGATCTCATAATTATAAAGCCTCAATTATTGTTCTTCTCATTATCTCATTCAGGGTCAATAATCAAGTAACTCAAGGGTTGTTAATCCGGGATCTTTATATTAATGCCGTAATACGCCCTTTCCTCAAGTCTCTTATCCTATTTAAGATCTTATCAGAAGCAACAATATTCATAAGTGTAATTTCCCTAGGTATAACTTTCTAAGGTTTCCCTGACTTTCTTGGTTATCCACTGCCGTGATATTTCTAGGTAATCCAATTTATCTTATCTTTAACCATTAGTTGACTTTTATCCTAGTTTTCTCAACAATGGCCACCTCAGGTTTTTGATCTCCAGATTTAGGTATTGAAAATCCTTCCGTAGCTAAATTACGTGTTAATATCCTGAAGAAAGAATGGAAAGAAATAGCCAACTATTACAATATCCCATTTTCACAGCAACTGACCCAGGAAATGTTAAAAATCATGCATTGAAATGTTGGTTCAACAAGAAGATTTAAAAGAATCCGCTTGTTGACCGACAACGCCCAGGTCCAAGAAACTTCAACCACTATCCACCACCCATCCTCACTCAGAAGTTGCCTCAAGTCTGGCTAGCCTCAAGAAAAAGCAGCACAAAGAGTAGACTTGAACTAGAACGAGCTAGGTCTGAGTTCCAACAAAATGAAAGAACCCTGAGTTGAACAGGCCAAGTTGGGAGAGGAGGAAAAGTTGAACAGACCTGTTGGAGCATGAGGAAAGTTGAACAGGCCAAGTTGGAACAGCCAAGTTGGAGGATGAGGGAATGTTGAACAGGCCAAGTTGGAGCATGAGGGGATTGTTGGAACAGGGGCCAAGTTAAGCAAAAAGTTGGAGCATGAGGGAAGGTCGAACAGGCTGTTGGAGCATGAGGAAATGATGGAACGGGCCAAGTTGGAGCAGGAGGTTAGACTAAAAGAACTACAGGTAAGAGAGATAGAAGTCACCTTAACATCGGAGTTTAGATCAAAAGAAGTGGCATTAAGAGGGAAACTAGCTGCTTTTAACCCTGCTACTGCTTCTTCCCTTGTTCCTGGGTTTGATGAATCCGATATGGACGGGTCATTTAGGACTTTTGAGAAAATAGCCGGGAAGAATGAGTGGCCAAAGGACCAGTGGGTGTCAGTGTTAGTTCCTAAATTATATGGTAAGGTTCGTAGAGTTTATAACTGTTTAGACCAGACTGATGACTATGATAACGTAAAAAAGAATATCCTCACCTCTTATGCTATCACGCCAGATGGATACCGGCAGAAGTTTCGTAAACTAACCAAACCATTTTCACACACCTTTGTTGAGTTTGCTCAAGAAAAGCTTAGGTTTTTAAGAAGTGGTTAGAGGCTACAGAGACCTCCACATTTCAGGATTTGTTAAATTTGGTAGTCCTGGAGGTGGAAGAGCAAGATGCCATTTCACATCTTGAGCATGTGGAGGAGCGTGGAGAAGTTAATTTAGGGCGTGCTGCTGAGCTGGCTGATGCGTACGCTTTGTTGGTGGAGTCACTGGGCAGTAGAGAACGTGGTACTTCCCGACATGTTAGGTCCTCCTCTGATAACCTTGGGAACGTGAGTGGTAGGTCGAAAGGTCCCACACCTACTCCCCCCGATGCAACCAAGCTTACTTGTTCTTACTGTAAAAACCCAGGCCATACGATCCAGAATTGTAAACACCCAAAGTGTCGAATTGCTAAAAGTAGTTCCCTGGATCCCAAATCCAAACCAATAGCAAACACCAATGTGGAAAGGCCCCATCAGGATCTCTTTTCTTCATTCACCTATGAGGGAAAAATTTCAATCATGGAGGGGTCTCGTTCTGTCCCTATTCGTATACTACGTGATACGGGCGCAGCACAATCTATCCTCCTGTTTAACGTCGTTCCTGATATATCTACCGCATTTACTAATGAGAGTTCTAATTTCAGATCTCTCATCCCATTCTTCCTATCCTTTAGCTAAAGTGCACCTCCAATGTCCCTTGATTACTGGGGAAGTGCAAATAGCCATTAGGAAAGATCCAATGCCTGTGAGCGGCATTCATTTATTATTGGGTAATGACTTGGTAGGAGATCTAGTGGTTCCCAACATAAAGACAGTCGACTCTCCCTTACCTGTCAACTCCACCACTGACCTTGAAGAAACTATTCCTCACCTTTTCCCATCTTGTGCTGTCACCCGGTCACAGAGTGTGCGAAATGGGCCCTCTTCATCTATAACCACCTCCAATAACTACCTACCCACAGAAGATCTGTACAATAAGACCATTAGTAAGGATGAGCTCATTAAAGCCCAACAATCTGATCCATCTTTGAATAAACTTCATCATGCAGCAGTGGAGGGTAAAGATTTTAACACCCTTCCATGATTTTATTATCAGGAAGGGGTTTTGATGAGGGCCTATAGGCCCCCTGAGCTTATCCATCTAGACACGTGGTCTGAAATACATCAAGTGGTAATTCCCTCCTCAGTCAGACCGGCATTAATTGCCCTTGCCCATGATGGTATTTCAGGACATTTGGGAATCCTGAAAACATATAAAAAGCTCCTCCAACACTATTACTGGCCTGGACTTAGGAAGGATGTGTCAAAGTACCTAAAATCTTGTCATATTTGTCAAATGGTAGGAAAACCAAATGAAAGTATACCAGCAGCTCCCATTAAGCCCATCCCAGTATTTTCTACACCATTTGAAAAGATTGTTGTGGATTGTGTGGGCCCATTACCAAAGACTAAGAAGGGAAATCAATTCCTGCTCACAGTTATGGATACCAGTACACGTTATCCTGAGGCTTTTCCCCTTAAAAGCATCACTTCAAAAAACGTAATCAAACATCTTTTGCACCTTTTCACTTCAGTGGGCATTCCTAAAGAGATCCAATCCGATCAGGCACCAATTTTACGAGCAATCTTTTCAAACAGGTGATGAAAGACCTCAGTGTGGACCATTGTACATCTTCGGCTTACCACCCACAATCCCAAGGTTGCTTGGAACGGTTCCATCAAACTTTCAAATCAATGCTCAAAAAATACTGTATAGAACACCAAAAGGAATGGGATGAAAGCATAGACTTGTTACTCTTTGCCATCAGGGAATGTCCCCAGGAGTCATTGAGTTTCTCCCCGTTCGAGTTACTATATGGGAGACAAATTAGGGGACCCCTTAAAATAGTAAAGGAGCAGTGGTTTGACACTCCATCTATTAAGCCCGCAACAGGTTCCCAATACTATGACACTTTACGGGACAAATTAACTGAAGTCCGAACCATTGCTCAGTCAAACTTAAAAAAAGTCCAAGACAAAATGGTGAAGTCCCAACCTAAATTAGTTAAAAGATCATTTTCTCCAGGTGACAAAGTGTTACTCTTTCTACCCATTCCAGGCTCTCCCCTTAAAAGCAAGTTTACTGGTCCCTATATAGTTGCTAATAAACTATCTCCCCTCAACTATATAGTCCATACTCCTGATCGCCGAAAAGATTCACAACTTGTTCACATTTATCTCATGAAACTTTACCATTCCAGGCAGTCAGAGGAAGACATCCCAGAGGCTATAAGCCTACCTGTATTGCATACGGTTTTGTCAGAGCCGGAGCCGGAGACAGATGACATGGACCTATTGGAGAATTTAGACTTCCCTCTACCTAAAGAAAACCCTGCTAACAGTCACATACTCAACAACTTGGATGAGCATTTTTCTGTTCTGAATCCATCTCAAGCAAAAGATCTCACTAAGTTATTATCAAAATTTCCTAAAGTCACGTCAGACCTCCCAGGGTTTTGCAATATACTTAAACATGATAGTAAGCTAATCTCAGATGATGTGCAACCCATTAGGCAATCAGCATATCGACTAAATCCACAAAAAAGAGAGATTATGAAAAAGGAGGTAGATTTTTTGTTAAAACATAACTTAGCTGAGCCTAGTACCTCCCCCTGGGCTTCACCTTGCCTTCTCATTCCAAAACCCGATAGCACTTTTCGTTTCTGTACTGATTATCGTAAAGTGAACCAGGTCACTGTCTCAGACTCCTACCCTTTACCTTTGATTGAAGATATATTAGACAGCATAGGCTGTGCCAAATTTATCAGTACCGTGGACCTATTGAAAGGATATTATCAAGTGGGACTCACGGATAGGGCAAAAATAATCTCGGCATTTATAACTCCATTTGGTCTTTTTCAATATTTGGTTATGGCGTTTGGCTTTTCTAATGCTCCGGCCACATTCCAGAGGGCCATCAACTACCTAATTCAGGACCTAGGTGGGACGTTCGCCTCCCTGGATGACTTGGTGGTGGTGTCGGACGGCTGGGACGAACATCTGGTGCGTTTGGAGATACTGTTCGCACGACTGCAAGAGACTGGATTCACCATAAACCTGGCTAAATCTGCTTTTGGCCGGGCCTCAGTGACTTATCTGGGACATATCGTTGGGCATGGTATGGTGAGACCCAAGGACGCAAACGTTAAAGCCATCTTGTCCTTCCCCACTCCAAGGACGAGGAAGGAACTCATGCGCTTCCTGGGGATGTGCGGCTACTACCGTCGGTTCTGCAGTAACTTCTCCAGCGTGGCCGGACCCCTCACAGACCTTACGAGTTCTGCGGTCCCTTACATCTGGAACCAGAGGTGCGACCAGTCTTTCCACCGCCTCAAAGCCTTCCTTGCCTCCAAGCCTGTAGTCCACCCCCCTGACTACACCTTGCCCTTCCATCTGCAAATCGACGCTAGCGGTGTCGGAGTGGGGGCTGTGCTCCTACAACCCGACCCAACCACTGATGTCCTTCACCCTGTGGCATACTACTCCGCCAAGTTGAAAAAACATCAGACCAACTACTCGACCATAGAGAAGGAGGCCCTGGCTCTGGTGTTGGCAATAAAGAAGTTTGAATGTTACCTCCAGTCTTGCCCACAAACAACCCTAGTCTTCACCGACCATAACCCACTCACATTCATCCAAACCAACAAGACCTCCAACCAGCGAATCCTCCGCTGGGCTCTCCTCACCCAGCCCTATAATCTACAAGTCCGGCACATAAAGGGGGTGGACAACCTGATTACGGACTCCTTATCCAGTGGAAATGCAGCAGCTGCTCTCCAGACGCACCAGGTGATCACCTCCTTCACGCCCGCGCTATGGAGGTCTATGGAGGGGGTGTGTGTTACGAACCACGCCACCAATTGTCATGATCTACCTACCCTGCACTACGAACCACGCATTCTATTGTCCTGATCTACCTACCCAGCACCACGAGCAACGCCATCTAGGGACGAAACCCGAGTATGACTACTCTTAGTTACCACTCCGGGGTTTCCCTTCTCCATATCCTGGTTGTTGCGTCACCTCCTACAAGTCTTCTTCGTCAGCCCCAGTTCGATGTGAGTTCAGTTCACTCTGGGAAGTGACCACAGGATCACCTATCCAGGAAACCTACGGCACAGTGACTACCTACCGTCTTCTACAATACTCAGCCTTACTCGTCAGCCATCTCAGCTCCGCACTTAAGTATTTGTAATCTTGTATTGCCTCCCCCACCTCCACCTTGCTTCAAATTATTGTATGTTGTATAAATATGTGTATAATGTTAATGTTTAGGTTAAGTATGGTTAAGGGTAAATTATAGAAAGCTGAATATTTTGTTAAGGAATTTATGGTACTTTATTATACACAACAAAAACTCGCATCCTTTGTCTTCCCTTTTTTAGTCCGATTGTCTTTTTTTTTTTGTTGCCTGTTGGGACTTGCAGACTTTTTAACTATATTCTAAATCCCCAACTCGTAACCAGTACAACAAAGTCCCCATCGAGTATAACAAAGTCCCTGATCGAGTACAACAAAGTCCCCTGATCGAGTGATCGAGGTAACAAAGTCCCCTGATCGAGTATAACAAAGACCCCTGATCGAGTATAACAAAGTCCCTTGATCGACTATAAGAAAGCCCCCTGATCGAGTATAACAAAGTCCCCTGATCGAGTATAACAAAGTCCCCTGATCGAGTATAACAAAGTCCCCTGATCGAGTATAACAAAGTCCCCTGATAGAGTATAACAATGGCCCCTCGTCGAGTATAACAAAGTCCCAATATCGAGTATAACAAAGCCCCCTTGATCGAGTATAAGAAAGTCCACTGATCGAGTACAACAAAGTCCCCTGATCGAGCATAACCAAGTCCCCTGATCGAGCATAACAAAGTCCCCTAATCGAGAATAACAAAGTCCCCTGATCGAGTATATTAAAGTCCCCAGACAGAAATATAACAAAGTTCCCTGATAGATTATAACAAAGTCCCCTGGTCGAGTATAACAAAGTCCTCTGATCGAGTATAACAAAGCCCTCTAATCGAGTATAACAAAGTCCCCTGATCGAGTATCCCAAAGTCCTCTGATCGAGTATAACAAAGTCCACTGATCGAGTATAACAAAGACCCCTGATCGAGTATAACAAAGTCCCTTGATCGAGTTTAAGAAAGCCCCCTGATCGAGTATAACAAAGTCCCCTGATGGAATATAAGAAAGTCACCTGATCGAGTATAACAAAGACCCTTAATGGAATATGAGAATGGCCCTGATCGAAAATAACAAAGTCCTCTAATCGAGCACAACAAAGCCCCTTGATCGAGTATAACAAAGGCCCCTGATCAAATACAAGAAAGTCCCCTGATCGAGTATAACAAAGACCCTTAATGGAGTATAACAATAACCCCTCATCGAGAATAACAAAGTCCCAAGATCGAGTATAACAAAGTCCCCTGATCGAGTATAACAAAGTCCTCTGATCGAATATACGAAAGTCCCCTGATCGAGTATAACAAAATCCCCTGATCGAGTATAACAAAGGCCCCTCAACGAGTATAACAAAGTCCCGTGATAGAGTATAACAAAGGCCCTAATCGAGTATAACAAAGGCCCCTCATCAACTATAACAAAGTCCCCACTTCGAGTGTAACAAAGTCCCCTGATCGACTATAACAAAGCACCTGATCGAGTATCCCAAAGTCCTCTGATCGAGTATAACAAAGTCCACTGATCGAGTATAACAAAGACCCCTGATCGAGTATAACAAAGTCCTTTGATCGAGTTTAAGAAAGCCCCCTGATCGAGTATAACAAAGTCCCCTGATCGAGTATAACAAAGTCCCCTGATGGAATATAAGAAAGTCACCTGATCGAGTATAACAAACACCCTTAATGGAGTATGAGAATGGCCCTTATCGAAAATAACAAAGTCCTCTAATCGAGCACAACAAAGCCCCCTGATCGAGTATAACAAAGGCCCCTAATCTAATACAAGAAAGTCCCCTGGTCGAGTATAACAAAGACCCTTAATGGAGTATAACAATGGCCCCTCATCGAGTATAACAAAGTCCCAAGGTCGAGTATAACAAAGTCCCCTGATCGAGTATAACAAAGTCCCCTGATCGAATATAAGAAAGTCCCCTGATCGAGTATAACAAAACCCCTTGGTCGAGTGTAACAAAGGCCCCTCAACGAGTATAACAAAGTCCCGTGATCGAGTAAAACAAAGGCCATAATCGAGTATAACTAAGGCCCCTCATCAACTATAAAAAAGTCCCCACATCGAGTGTAACAAATTCCCCTGATCGAGTATAACAAAGCCCCTGATCGAGTATAAGAAAGTCCCCTAACCGAATATAACAAAGTCCCCTGATCGAGTATAACAAAGTCCACTGGTCGAGTATAACAAAGTCCCCTGATCGAGTATAACAAAGCCCTCTGATCGAGTATAACAAATTCCCCTGATCGAGTATAACAAAGTTCCCTGATCGAGTATAAAAAAGCCCCCTGGTCGAGTATAACAAAGTCCCCTGGTCGATTATAACAAACTCCCATGATTGAGTATAATAAAGGCCCTGATCGAGTTTAAGAAAGTCCCCTGATCGAGTATAACAAAGCCCCTTGATCGAGTATAACAAAGTCCCCTCATCGTGTATAACAGAGTTCCCTCATCGAGTATAACAAACGCCCCTGATCGAGTATAACAAAGGCCCCTCATCGAGTGTAACAAAGTCCCAAGATCGAGTATAACAAAGCTACCTAATCGGGTATAACAAAGTCCCCTCATCGAGTATAACAAAGTCCCCAGATCGGGTACAACAAAGTCCCCTAATCGAATATAACAAAGCCCCCTGATCGAGTATAACAAAGTCAACTGATCGAGTATAACAAAGCCCTCTGATCGAGTATAACAAAGTCCCCTGATCAAGTATAACAGAGTCCCCTCATCGAGTATAACAAACTCCCCTCATCGAGTATAACAAAGGCCCCTCATCGAGTATAAAAAGCCCCCTGGTCGAGTATAACAAAGTCCCTCATCGGGTATAACAAATTCATCTGATAGAGTATAACAAAGCCCCTGATCGAGTATAAAAAAGCCCCCTAATCGAGTATAACAAAGTCCTTTGATCGAGTTTAAGAAAGCCCCCTGATCGAGTATAACAAAGTCCCCTGATCGAGTATAACAAAGTCCCCTGATGGAATATAAGAAAGTCACCTGATCGAGTATAACAAACACCCTTAATGGAGTATGAGAATGGCCCTTATCGAAAATAACAAAGTCCTCTAATCGAGCACAACAAAGCCCCCTGATCGAGTATAACAAAGGCCCCTGATCTAATACAAGAAAGTCCCCTGGTCGAGTATAACAAAGATCCTTAATGGAGTATAACAATGGCCCCTCATCGAGTATAACAAAGTCCCAAGGTCAAGTATAACAAAGTCCCCTGATCGAGTATAACAAAGTCCCCTGATCGAATATAAGAAAGTCCCCTGATCGAGTATAACAAAACCCCTTGGTCGAGTGTAACAAAGGCCCCTCAACGAGTATAACAAAGTCCCGTGATCGAGTAAAACAAAGGCCATAATCGAGTATAACTAAGGCCCCTCATCAACTATAAAAAAGTCCCCACATCGAGTGTAACAAATTCCCCTGATCGAGTATAACAAAGCCCCTGATCGAGTATAAGAAAGTCCCCTAACCGAATATAACAAAGTCCCCTGATCGAGTATAACAAAGTCCACTGGTCGAGTATAACAAAGTCCCCTGATCGAGTATAACAAAGCCCTCTGATCGAGTATAACAAATTCCCCTGATCGAGTATAACAAAGTTCCCTGATCGAGTATAAAAAAGCCCCCTGGTCGAGTATAACAAAGTCCCCTGGTCGATTATAACAAACTCCCATGATTGAGTATAATAAAGGCCCTGATCGAGTTTAAGAAAGTCCCCTGATCGAGTATAACAAAGCCCCTTGATCGAGTATAAGTAAGAAAGTCCCTGACTGAGTATAACAAAAATCCTGATCGAAAAATAACAAAGTCCCCACGATCACAACAAAGCCCCTGATCGAGTAGCACAAAGACCCTTAATGGGAGTATAACAAATGGCCCCTGACTATAACAAAGTCCCAAGATCGAGTATAACAAAGTCCCCTGATCGAGTATGCTAACAAAGTCCCGTGATCGAGTAATATTAAAGGCCTTATCGAATATATCAAAGGCCCCTCATCGACTATAACAAAGTCCTCCTACATCGAGTGCAACACCCCTGATCGAGTATAAGAAAAGCCCCTGACTGAGTATACAAAGTCCCTTCTGATAGAGTATAACAATGGCCCCTGGTCGAGTATAACAAAGTCCTAATATCGGTATAACAAAGCCCCTTGACGAGTATAAGAAAGTCTACTGACTCACAAAGTCCCTGATCGAGCATAACAAAGTCCCTGATCGGCATAACAAAGTCTCCTAATCGAGAATAAATAAAGTCCCTGATGAGTATATATAACAAAGTCCTAGACAGAAATATAACAAAGTTCCTGATAGATTATAAATAAAGTCCCCTGGTCGAGTATAACAAAGTCCTCTGATCGAGAATGTTCTCTAACTGAGAGCAACAAAGTCCCCTGATCGAGTATCCCAAAGTCCTCTGATCGAGTATAACAAAGTCCACTGATCGAGTATAACAAAGCACTTGACTGAGTATAACAAAGTTCCTTTGATCGAGTTTAAGAAAGCCCCTGATCGCATATAACAAAGTCCCCCGATGGAATATAATAAAAGTCAAATTGACTGAGTATAACAAAGACCCTTAATGAGTATGACGGCCCTGAAATAACAATGTCCTCTAATCGAGCACAAACAAAGCCCCTGACGAGTATACAAAGGCCCCTGATCTAATACAAGAAAGTCTGCTGATTGAGTATAAAAGACACTTAATGGAGTATACCAATGGCCCTCATCGAGTATAACAAAGTCCCAAGATCGAGTATAACAAAGTCCCTGATCGAGTATAACAAAGTCCTCTGATCGAATATAAGAAAGTCCCCTGACGAGTATAACAAAATCCCTGATCGAGTATAACAGTCAGCCCTCAACGAGAGCACAATGTCCCAAAGATCGAGTATAACAAAGGCCCTAATCGAGTAGCGAGAATGGCCCTTATCGAAAATAACAAAGTCCCTAATCGAGCACAACAAAGCCCCCCTGATCGAGTGCATAACAAAGGCCCTTGATCTAATACAAGAAAGTCCCTCTATCGAGTATAGCACCCTCACGGAGTATAACAATGGCCCCTCATCGAGTATAAATAAAAGTCCCAAGATCGAGCATAACAGTCCCCTGATCGAGTATAACAAAGTTCTCTGATCGAATATAAGAAAGTCCCCTGATCGAGTATAAATAAAATCCTGATCGAGTGTAACAGCGCCCCCAACGAGTATAATGTCCCGTGATCGGCATAATAGCACTAATCGAATATAAGAAAGTCCCCTGATCGAGTATAACATAGTCCCTTAATGGAGTATAACAAAGTTCCATGATCGAGTATAACAAAGTTCCCTGATCGAATATAAGAAAGTCCCCTGATCGAGTATAACAATGGCCCCTGATCGAGTATAACAAAGTCCCAAGATCGAGTATAACAAAGTCCCCTGATCGAGTATAACAAAGTCCCGTGATCGAGTATAACAAAGGCCCTTATCGAATATAACAAAGGCCCCTCATCGACTATAACAAAGATCCCACATCGAGTGTAACAAATTCCCCTGATCGAGTATAAGAAAGCCCCTGATCGAGTATAACAAAGTCCCCTCATCGAGTATAAAAAAGCCCCCTGATCGAGTATAACAAAGTCCCCTGATCGAATATAACAAAGTCCTTTGATCGAGTATAACAAAGTCCCCTGATCGAATATAAGAAAGTCCCCTGATCGAGTATAACAAAATGCCCTGATCGAAAATAACAAAGTCCTCTCATCGAATACAACAAAGTCCCCTGATCGAGTATAACAAAGACCCTTAATGGAGTATAACAATGGCCCCTGATCGAGTATAACAAAGTCCCAAGATCGAGTATAACAAAGTCCCCTGATCGAGTATAACAAAGTCCCGTGATCGAGTATAACAAAGGCCCTTATCGAATATATCAAAGGCCCCTCATCGACTATAACAAAGTCCCCACATCGAGTGTAACATATTCCCCTGATCGAGTATAAGAAAGCCCCTGATCGAGTATAACAAAGTCCCCTGATAGAGTATAACAATGGCCCCTGGTCGAGTATAACAAAGTCCCAATATCGAGTATAACAAAGCCCCCTTGATCGAGTATAAGAAAGTCCACTGATCGAGTACAACAAAGTCCCCTGATCGAGCATAACAAAGTCCCCTGATCGAGCATAACAAAGTCTCCTAATCGAGAATAACAAAGTCCCCTGATCGAGTATAACAAAGTCCCCAGACAGAAATATAACAAAGTTCCCTGATAGATTATAACAAAGTCCCCTGGTCGAGTATAACAAAGTCCTCTGATCGAGTATAACAAAGCCCTCTAATCGAGTATAACAAAGTCCCCTGATCGAGTCATCGAGTACAAAAAGCCCCCTGATCGAGTATAACAAAGTCCCCTGATCGAGTATAACATAGTCCCTTAATGGAGTATAACAAAGTTCCATGATCGAGTATAACAAAGTCCCCTGATCGAATATAAGAAAGTCCCCTGATCGAGTATAACAATGGCCCCTCATCGAGTATAACAAAGTCCCAAGATCGAGTATAACAAAGTCCCCTGATCAAGTATAACAAAGTCCCGTGATCGAGTATAACAAAGGCCCTTATCGAATATAACAAAGGCCCCTCATCGACTATAACAAAGATCCCACATCGAGTGTAACAAATTCCCCTGATCGAGTATAAGAAAGCCCCTAATCGAGTATAACAAAGTCCCCTCATCGAGTATAAAAAAGCCCCCTGATCGAGTATAACAAAGTCCCCTGATCGAATATAACAAAGTCCTTTGATCGAGTATAACAAAGTCCCCTGGTCGAGTATAACAAAGTCCCCTGATCGAGTATACCAAAGCCCTCTGATCGAGTATAACAAATTCCCCTGTTCGAGTATAACAAAGTTCCCTGATCGAGTATAACAAAGCCCTCTCATCGAGTATAACAAAGCCCCCTCATCGAGTATAAAAGAACCCCCTGGTCGAATATAACAAAGTCTCCTGGTCGATTATAACAAACTCCCATGATCGAGTATAACAATGGCGCCTGATCGAGTATAAGGATGTCCCCTAATCGAGTATAACAAAGCCCCTTGATCGAGTATAACAAAGTCCTTTCATCGAGTATAACAGAGTTCCCTCATCGAGTATAACAAACGCCCCTGATCGAGTATAACAAAGGCCCCTGATCGAGTGTATCAAAGTCCCAAGATCGAGTATAACAAAGCTCCGTGATCGAGTACAACAAAGTCCAATCATCGAGTATAACAAAGTCCCCTGATCGAGTACAACAAAGTCCCCTAATCGAGTATAACAAAGGCCCCTGATCGACTGTAACAAAGTCCCCTGATCGAGTATAACAAAGACCTCTGATCGAGTATAACAAAGTCCCTTGATCGAGTATAAGAAAGCCCCCTCATCGAGTATAACTAAGTCCCCTGATCGAGTATAACAAAGTCCCAAGATCGAGTATAACAAAGTCCCCTGATCGATTATAACAAAGTCCCCTGATAGAGTATAACAATGGCCCCTGGACGAGTATAACAAAGTTCCCTGATCGAGTATAACAAAGTCCCAATAATCGAGTATAACAAAGCCCCCTTTGTCGAGTATAACAAAGTCCACTGATCGAGTACAACAAAGTCCCCTGATCGTGTATAACAAAGTCTCCTGATCGAACATAACAAAGTCCCCTGATCGAGAATAACAAAGTCCCCTGATCGAGTATAACAAAGCCCTCTAATCGAGTATAACAAAGGCCCCTTATCGAGAATAACAAAGGCCCCTGGTTGAGTATAACAAAGTCCCCATATCGAGTATAACAAAGTCCCCTGATCGAGTATCCCAAAGTCCTCTGATCAAGTATAACAAAGTCCACTGATCGAGTATAACAAAGACCCTGATCGAGTATAACAAAGTCCCTTGATCGAGTATAAGAAAGCCCCCTGATCGAGCATAACAAAGTCCCCTGGTCGAGTATAGCAATACCTGATCGAGTATGACAAGGTCCCCTGATAGAGTATAACAATGGTCCCTGGTCGAGTATAACAAAGTCCCCTGATCGAGTATAACAAAGTCCCAATATTGAGTATAACAAAGCCCCCTTGATCGAGTATAACAAACTCCACTGATGGAGAACAACAAAGTCCCCTGATCGTGTATAACAAAGTCCCCTGATCAAGTATAACAAAGTCCCCTGGTCCAGTATAACAAAGTAACCTGATCGAGTATAACAAACTCCCCTGATCGAATATAAGAAAGTCCCCTGATCGAGTATAACAAAGTCCCTTAATAGAGTATAACAATGGCCCCTGATCGAGTATAACAAAGTCCCACGATCGAGTATAACAAAGTTCCCTGATCGAGTATAACAAAGGCCCCTGATCGAGTATAAGAAAGCTCTCTAATCGAGTATAACAAAGGCCCCTGATCGAGTATAACAAAGTCCCGTATTCGAGTATAACAAAGGCCCTTATCGAATATAACAAAGGCCCCTCATCGACTACAACAATTTCCCCACATCGAGTGTATCAAATTCCCCTGATCGAGTATAACAAAGTCCCCTCTTCGAGTATAAAAAAGCCCCCTGATCGAGTATAACAAAGTCCCCTGATCGAATATAACAAAGTCCCCTGATCGAGTATAACAAAGTCCCCTGATCGAGTATAACAAAGCCCTCTGATCGAGTATAACAAATTCGCCTGATCGAGT
Organism: Homarus americanus; assembly: GCF_018991925.1. Classification (NCBI taxonomy): domain Eukaryota; kingdom Metazoa; phylum Arthropoda; class Malacostraca; order Decapoda; family Nephropidae; genus Homarus; species Homarus americanus. The sequence continues at coordinate 33,418 of NW_024747372.1, forward strand.
ATAACAAAGTTTCCTGATCGCGTATAACAAAGCCCTCTCATCGAGTATAACAAAGCCCCCTCATCGAGTATAAAAAAGCCCCCTGGTCGAGTATAACAAAGTCTCCTGGTCGATTATAACCAACTCCCATGATCGAGTATAACAAAGGCCCCTGATCGAGTATAAGGATGTGCCCTGATCGAGTATAACAAAGCCCCTTGATCGACTATAACAAAGTCCTTTCATCGAGTTTAAAAGAGTTCCCTCATCGAGTATAACAAACGCCCCTGATCGAGTATAACAAAAGCCCCTGATCGAGTGTAACAAAGTCCCAAGATCGAGTACAACAAAGTCCCCTGATCGAGATTAACAAAGGCTCCTCATCGAGTGTAACAAAGTCCCCTGATCGAGTATAACAAAGACCCAAGATCGAGTATAACAAAGTCCCCTGATCGATTATAACAAATTCCCCTGATAGAGTATAACAATGGCCCCTGGTCGAGTATAACAAAGTCCCCTGATCGAGTATAACAAAGTACCAATATCGAGTATAACAAAGTCCCTTTGATCGAGTATAACAAAGTCCACTGATCGAGTACAACAAAGTCCCCTGATCGAGCATAACAAAGTTCCCTGATAGATTATAACAAAGTCCCCTGGTTGAATATAACAAAGTTCCCTGATAGATTATAACAAAGTCCCATCATCGAGTATAACAAAGTCCCCTGATTGAGTATCCCAAATTCCTCTGATCGAGTATAACAAAGTCCACATGATCGAGTATAACAAAGACCCCTGATCGAGTATAACAAAGTCCCTTGATCGAGTATAAGAAAGTCCCCTGATCGAGCATAACAAAGTCCCCTGATCGAGTATAACAAAGTCCCCTGATGGAATATATGAAAGTCCCCTGATCGAGTATAACAAAGACCCTTAATGGAGTATAAGAATGGCCCTGATCGAAAATAACAAAGTCCTCTAATCGAGCACAACAAAGCCCCCTGATCGATTATAACAAAGGCCCCTGATCGAATACAAGAAAGTTCCCTGATCGAGTATAACAAAGACCCTTAATGGAGTATAACAATGGCCCAGATCGAAAATAACAAAGTCCTCTAATCGAGCACAACAAAGCCCCCTGATCGATTATAACAAAGTCCCCAGATCGAGTATAACAAAGTCCCCTGATCGAGTATAACAAAGTCCCCTGATCGAATATAAGAAAGTCCCCTGATCGAGTATAACAAAATCCCCTGATCGAGTATAACAAAGGCCCCTGATCGAGTATAACAAAGTCCCGTGATCGAGTATAACAAAGGCCCCTCATCGACTATGACAAAGTCCCCACATCGAATGTAACAAAGTCCCTGATCGAGTATAACAAAGCCCCTGATCGAGTATAACAAAGTCCCCTCATCGAGTATACAAAAGCCCCCTGATCGAGTATAACAAAGTCCCCTCATCGAATATAACAAAGTCCCAATATCGAGTATAACAAAGCCCCCTTGATCGAGTATAACAAAGCCCCTGATCGAGTATAACAAAGTCCCCTCATCGAGTATACAAAAGCCCCCTGATCGAGTATAACAAAGTCCCCTCATCGAATATAACAAAGTCCCAATATCGAGTATAACACAGCCCCCTTGATCGAGTATAACAAAGTCCACTGATCGAGTACAACAAAGTCCCCTGATCGTGTATAACAAAGTCCCCTGATCGAGAATAACAAAGTCCGTTGGTCGAGAATAACAAAGTCCCCTGATCGAGTATAACAAAGTCTCCTGATCGAGTATAACAAAGCCCTCTAATCGAGTATAACAAAGACCCTTAATGGAGTATAAGAATGGCCCTGATCGAAAATAACAAAGTCCTCTAATTGAGCATAACAAAGCCCCCTGATCGAGTATAACAAAGGCCAACTAATCGAATACAATAAAATCACCTGATCGAATACAAGAAAATCACCTGATCGAGTATAACAAACACCCTTAATGGAGTATAACAATAGCCCCTGATCGAGTATAACAAAGCCCCCTCATCAAGTATAACAAAGCCCCCACATCGAGTATAAAAAAGCCCCCTGGTCGAGTATAACAAAGTCCCCTGGTCGAGAATAAGAAAGTCCCATGATCGAGTATAACAAAGGCCCCTGATCGAGTATAACAAAGGCACCTGGTCGAGTATAACAAAGTCCCCTGCTGGAGTATAACAAAATCTCCTCATCGAGTATCACAAAGTCCTCTGATCAAGTATAACAAAGTCCCCTGATCGAGTATAACAAAGACCCCTGATCGAGTATAACAAAGTCCCTTGATCGAGTATAAGAAAGCCCCCTGATCGAGTATAACAAAGTCCCCTGATCGAGTATAACAAAGTCCCAAGATCGAGTATAATAAAGTCCCCTGATCGAGTATAACAAAGACCCCTGATGGAAAATGAGAAAGTCCCCTGATCGAGTATAAAAAAGACCCATGATCGAGTATAACAAAGTCCCCTGATCGAGTATAAAAAAGCCCCCTGATCGAGTATAACAAAGTCCCCTGGTAGAGTATAACAAAGAAACCTGATCGAGTATGACAAAGCCCCCTGATCGAGTATAACAAAGCTCCCTGATCGAGTATAACAAAGCCCCCTCATCGAGTATAAAAAAGCCCCCTGGTCGAGTATAACAAAGTCCCCTAATCGAATATAAGAAAGTCCCCTGATCGAGTATAACAAAATCCCCTGATCGAAAATAACAAAGTCCTCTGATCGAGTATAACAAAGCCCCCTGATCGAGTATAACAAAGGCCCCTGATCGAATACAACAAAGTCCCCTGCTCGAGTATTACAAAGACCCTTAATGGAGTATAACAATGGCCCCTGATCGAGTATAACAAAGTCCCAAGATCGAGTATAACAAAATCCCCTGATCGAGTATAACAATGTCCCGTGATCGAGTATAACAAAGGCCCTTATCGAATATAACAAAGGCCCCTCATCGACTATATCAAAGTCCCCACATCGAGTGTAACAAATTCCCCTGATCGAGTATAACAAAGCCCCTGATCGAGTATAACAAAGCCCCCTCATCGAGTATAAAAAAGCCCTGTGATCGAGTATGTCAAAGTCCCCTGATCGAAGATAACAAAGTCCCCTCATCGAGTATAACAAAGTCCCCTGGTCGAGAATAACAAAGTCCCCTGATCGAGTATAACAAAGTTCCCTGATCGAGTATAACAAAGCCCTCTCATCGAGTGTAACAAAGCCCCCTCATCGAGTATAAAAAAAACCCTGGTCGAGTATAACAAAGTCCCCTGGTCGATTATAACAAACTCCCATGATCGAGTATAACAAAGGCCCGTGATCGAGTATAAGGATGTCCCCTGATCGAGTATAACAAAGCCACTTGATCGAGTATAACAAAGTCCTTTCATCGAGTATAACAGAGTTCCCTCATCGAGTATACCAAAAGCCCCTGATCGAGTATAACAAAGGCCCCTGATCGAGTGTAACAAAGTCCCAAGATCGAGTATAAGAAAGCTCCCTGGTCGAGTTCAACAAAGTCCCCTCATCGAGTATAACACAGTCCCCTGATCGAGTACAACAAAGTCCGCTGATCGAGTATAACAAAGGCCTCTGATCGAGTGTAACAAAGTCCCCTGATCGAGTATAACAAAGACCCCTGATCGAGTATAACAAAGTCCCTTGATCGAGTATAAGAAAGCCCCTGATCGAGTATAACAAAGTCCCCTGATCGAGTATAACAAAGTCCAAAGATCGAGTATAACAAAGTCCCCTGATCGAGTATAACAAAGTCCCCTGATGGAATATAAGAAAGTCCCCTGATCGCGTATAACAAAGACCCTTAATGGAGTATAAGAATGGCCCTGATCGAAAATAACAAAGTTCTTTAATCGAGCATAACAAAGCCCCCTGATCGAGTAGAACAAAGGCCACTTGATCGAATACAAGAAAGTCACCTGATCGAGTATAACAAAGACCCTTAATGGAGTATAACAATGGCCCCTGATGGAGTATAACAAAGTCCCAAGATCGAGTATAACAAAGTCCCCTGATCGAGTATAACAAAGTCCTCTGATCGAATATAAGAAAGTCCCCTGATCGAATATAACAAAGTCCCCTGATCGAGTATAACAAAGTCCACTGGTCGAGTATAACAAAGTCCCGTGATCGAGTATAACAAAGGCCTTATCGAGTATAACCAAGTCCCCTCATCGACTATAACAAAGTCCCCACATCGAGTGTAACAAATTCCCCTGATCGAGTATAACAAAGACCCCTGATGGAAAATGAGAAAGTCCCCTGATCGAGTATAAAAAAGACCCATGATCGAGTATAACAAAGTCCCCTGATCGAGTATAAAAAAGCCCCCTGATCGAGTATAACAAAGTCCCCTGGTAGAGTATAACAAAGAAACCTGATCGAGTATGACAAAGCCCCCTGATCGAGTATAACAAAGCTCCCTGATCGAGTATAACAAAGCCCCCTCATCGAGTATAAAAAAGCCCCCTGGTCGAGTATAACAAAGTCCCCTAATCGAATATAAGAAAGTCCCCTGATCGAGTATAACAAAATCCCCTGATCGAAAATAACAAAGTCCTCTGATCGAGTATAACAAAGCCCCCTGATCGAGTATAACAAAGGCACCTGGTCGAGTATAACAAAGTCCCCTGCTGGAGTATAACAAAATCTCCTCATCGAGTATCACAAAGTCCTCTGATCAAGTATAACAAAGTCCCCTGATCGAGTATAACAAATCGAGTATAACAGAGTTCCCTCATCGAGTATACCAAAAGCCCCTGATCGAGTATAACAAAGGCCCCTGATCGAGTGTAACAAAGTCCCAAGATCGAGTATAAGAAAGCTCCCTGGTCGAGTTCAACAAAGTCCCCTCATCGAGTATAACACAGTCCCCTGATCGAGTACAACAAAGTCCGCTGATCGAGTATAACAAAGGCCTCTGATCGAGTGTAACAAAGTCCCCTGATCGAGTATAACAAAGACCCCTGATCGAGTATAACAAAGTCCCTTGATCGAGTATAAGAAAGCCCCTGATCGAGTATAACAAAGTCCCCTGATCGAGTATAACAAAGTCCAAAGATCGAGTATAACAAAGTCCCCTGATCGAGTATAACAAAGTCCCCTGATGGAATATAAGAAAGTCCCCTGATCGCGTATAACAAAGACCCTTAATGGAGTATAAGAATGGCCCTGATCGAAAATAACAAAGTTCTTTAATCGAGCATAACAAAGCCCCCTGATCGAGTAGAACAAAGGCCACTTGATCGAATACAAGAAAGTCACCTGATCGAGTATAACAAAGACCCTTAATGGAGTATAACAATGGCCCCTGATGGAGTATAACAAAGTCCCAAGATCGAGTATAACAAAGTCCCCTGATCGAGTATAACAAAGTCCTCTGATCGAATATAAGAAAGTCCCCTGATCGAATATAACAAAGTCCCCTGATCGAGTATAACAAAGTCCACTGGTCGAGTATAACAAAGTCCCGTGATCGAGTATAACAAAGGCCTTATCGAGTATAACCAAGTCCCCTCATCGACTATAACAAAGTCCCCACATCGAGTGTAACAAATTCCCCTGATCGAGTATAGCAAAGCCGCTGATCGAGTATAACAAAGTCCCCTGTTCGAATATAACAAAGTCCCCTGATCGAGTATAACAAAGTCCACTGTTCGAGTATAAAAAAGTCCCCTGATAGAGTATAACAAAGCTCTCTGATCGAGTATAACAAATTCACCTGATCGAGTATAACAAAGTTCCCTGATCGAGTATAACAAAGCCCTCTTATCGAGTATAACAAAGCCCCCTGGTCGAGTATAACAAAGTCCCCTGGTCGATCATAACAAACTCCCATGATCGAGTATAACAAAGGCCCCTGATCGAGAATAAGGATGTCCCCTGATCGAGTATAACAAAGCCCCTTTGATCGAGTATAACAAAGTCCTTTCATCGAGTATAACAGAGTTCCTCATCGAGTATACCAAAAGCCCCTGACTGAAAATAAAGGCCCAAATCGAGTATAAGGGATGTCCCCTGATCGAGTATAACAAAGCCCCTTGATCGAGTATAAAGTTCTTTTCATCGAGTATAACAGAAAGTCTCTCATCGAGTATAAACAAACGCCCCTGAACGAGTATATAACAAAGGCCCCTGATCAGAGGTAACAAACTCCAAAATCGAGTATAACAATGTCCCCTGATCGAGTACAACTAAGTCCCCTGATCGTGTATAACAAAGTCCCCTGCGACTATATAAGTCCCTGGCTCAGAATAACAAAGTCCCTGATCGAGTATAACAAAGTCCCCTGGTCGAGTATAACAAAGTCCCTGATCGAGTATAACAATGCCCTGATCGAGACAACTAAGTCCCCTGATAGTATAACAAAGTCCCCTGATCGAGTATAACAAAGTCCCCTGATCGTGTATAACAAAGTCCCCTGATCGAGTATAACAAAGTCCCCTGGTCGAGAATAACAAAGTCCCCTGATCGAGTATAAAAAAGCCACCTGATCGAGAAAAACAAAGTCCCCTGATAGAAATATAACAAAGTTCCCTGAAAGAGTATAACAAAGTCCCCTGGTCAAGTATAACAAAGTCCCCTGATCGAGTATAACAAAGCACTCTAATCGAGTATAACAAAGACCCTTAATGGAGTATTAGAATGGCCCTGATCGAAGATAATAAAGTCCTCTAATCGTGCATAACAAAGCCCCCTGATCGAGTGTAACAAAGTCCCAAGATCGAGTATTACAAAGTCAACTGATCGAGAATAACAAAGTCCCCTGATCGAGTATAAAAAAGCCACCTGATCGAGAATAACAAAGTCCCCTAATAGAAATATAACAAAGGCCTCTGATCGAGTGTAACAAAGTCCCCTGATCGAGTATAACAAATACCCCTGATCGAGTATAACAAAGTCCCTTGATCGAGTATAAGAAAGCCCCTGATCGAGTATAACAAAGTCCCCTGATCGAGTATAACAAAGTCCCAAGATCGAGTATAACAAAGTCCCCTGATCGAGAATATCAAAGTCCCCTGATGGAATATAAGAAAGTCCCCTGATCGAGTATAACAAAGACCCTTAATGGAGTATAAGAATGGCCCTGATCGAAAATAACAAAGTTCTTTAATCGAGCATAACAAAGCCCCCTGATCGAGTATAACAAAGGCCACTTGATCGAATACAAGAAAGTCACCTGATCGAGTATAACAAAGACCCTTAATGGAGTATAACAATGGCCCCTGATCGAGTATAACAAAGTCCCAAGATCGAGTATAACAAAGTCCCCTGATCGAGTATAACAAAGTCCTCTGATCGAATATAAGAATGTCCCCTGATCGAATATAACAAAGTCCCCTGATCGAGTATAACAAAGTCCACTGGTCGAGTATAACAAAGTCCCGTGATCGAGTATAACAAAGGCCTTATCGAGTATAACCAAGTCCCCTCATCGACTATAACAAAGTCCCCACATCGAGTGTAACAAATTCCCCTGATCGAGTATAGCAAAGCCGCTGATCGAGTATAACAAAGTCCCCTGTTCGAATATAACAAAGTCCCCTGATCGAGTATAACAAAGTCCACCGTTCGAGTATAACAAAGTCCCCTGATAGAGTATAACAAAGCTCTCTGATCGAGTATAACAAATTCACCTGATCGAGTATAACAAAGTTCCCTGATCGAGTATAACAAAGCCCTCTCATCGAGTATAACAAAGCCCCCTGGTCGAGTATAACAAAGTCCCCTGGTCGATCACAACAAACTCCCATGATCGAGTATAACAAAGGCCCCTGATCGAGAATAAGGATGTCCCCTGATCGAGTATAACAAAGCCCCTTGATCGAGTATAACAAAGTCCTTTCATCGAGTATAACAGAGTTCCCTCATCGAGTATACCAAAAGCCCCTGATCGAGAATAACAAAGGCCCCAAATCGAGTATAAGGATGTCCCCTGATCGAGCATAACAAAGCCCCTTGATCGAGTATAACAAAGTTCTTTCATCGAGTATAACAGAGTTCCCTCATCGAGTATAACAAACGCCCCTGATCGAGTATAACAAAGGCCCCTGATCGAGTGTAACAAAGTCCCAAAATCGAGTATAACAATGTCCCCTGATCGAGTACAACTAAGTCCCCTGATCGTGTATAACAAAGTCCCCTGAACGAGTATAACAAAGTCCCCTGGTCGAGAATAACAAAGTCCCCTGATCGAGTATAAAAAAGCCACCTGATCGAGAAAAACAAAGTCCCCTGATAGAAATATAACAAAGTTCCCAGAAAGAGTATAACAAAGTCCCCTGGTCAAGTATAACAAAGTCCCCTGATCGAGTATAACAAAGCCCTCTAATCGAGTATAACAAAGACCCTTAATGGAGTATTAGAATGGCCCTCATCGAAGATAATAAAATCCTC
>NW_024747373.1:0-6991 GCF_018991925.1 Homarus americanus
GATGATCAGGAAATGCTGATACACTGTACGTCGTCATATTGACACTAGCATATGCTATTATGCTCAACATACACATTCATTAATATCTTAACACCTAGATCTGTACCCATGCACGCCTTCATAATGTTCAGTATTTTTGTATTTTAATTTTTCCTACACAGAACAGATTAATTTTGCTGTGTCATGATAAGAGCAAGTTAAGTGTTACTAGATGAGGCCAGACAATTAACAAGTTACTAGCCATTTCCCTAAAAAACGTTGCCAACCCATGAACATTTTTCCTTCCTACTTGAATTTGAATTTATGATTTTATAAATACATAAAACCAATAGTCAATGTTCAATAAACTCATTATAAGTTCTAATAAAAATAAAAATATTGAAAACAATTTCTTATATAAGAGAAACATTTTTGTATACTTAGCAATTATTATTCATTTTTAATATGTTAAAATTTGTGAAATCAAGCCTAGTGATACCAACCTTTACTAATTGTGTTATTCAGTGTACGAGTATTTTGGTTCAAGGAGAAACATTTTAGAAAGGCACTGTAGGCAAGTTCATTGAATCTCAAACACCATTTACATAAGGTTGAAGATCTCAGCTTAGCTAAAGCACACACACCAGTATAACAAGGTTAGGTACACATAGGGCTTATCTGCGTGGATTTACACTTCGTGGAACTCCGTGGGTGGTAGCCGAGCAATGTTCCAGCCCTTATCAATTAGTATTATATAAATATGGGCTAAGGACATATATTCATTAAATACATTCTATCACCCAGACTATTGAGCATACAGCTACATTAAGCATTTGTTCTTTCACACCTCCTAGGGTGAACAGCAGATAAACATTTGTAGTTTCACACAGATTCAGGTTACAACCCATAAATATGTCCCCAGGCCTCTGTGAGAGTAGGCCTGTGGAGTGTAGCCTCTTATCTCTGTGTTGACGTATAGATTACATACCCCCTGTTACGACCATGTCCTATTTTTCTATTATTTTTTTTTATAACATGCTTCAATGTTGTTCCATATTATTCCTGTAATGATGTGTTAAATTTACTATTATATATTCTACTGTAGTCACCTTACCCTGTGTTGTTAAGGTTTTAACTGTCATTATTTGTTCAAGCCCATCTTATTTCTTTATTTCTTATTGTAACAAGCATTCTTTGTTTCTCTAACGACCATCTGCAACGTTAAACGACCCATGTTTCACCGGCGTGGTAGGAGCCGACCTTATATAAAGGACCCACCAGCAGACCGAGTTTAGTCCAGTCCTCCTTGTCATTCAGTTCACTTTGTTTTGAGTGACACCTGTCACCTGTTATTTATACTACATTTTATTTCTGTGTTGTTCCTGTCACCACCAATGTGGTATATCAAAGCGAGTACCTATTTATGTCTCTTATGTGTCCATAAGTATTTGCTTAGCTACATTTAAGTAATTCAGTGTTGTTTTACGTTAGTCAATTTCAATGTTAGTTTGTACATGTTTATGCAGTGTTAACGTAATCCAATGCTTTATTTTTATTCTATATAATTAAGCAGTTATTTTGATGTTTCGTTGTTTAGTATCATTTGTGTCTTAAAGGTTTCGATAGTGAATCAGTTTGTTGTGACACCCTACGAGGCTCTTTATTGTGTTAATATTTAATTAAATTAAATTCTTAAAGGTTTACTTTATTTATTTTTATTCCCTTTTAATATACTTCACTTCTTTTGTTTGGTTACTCCTAGAACCTGGATATTAAAGTAAATTACGAGACGGCGTAACACCCCTTACAAGCAGACAGAGAGAGGTTTGCCTAGTTCACAGTTTCACCAGTTCACAGCCAGACACCGTACCAAAGAGAGGTGTGCGAGCATAGCTCCCAGACTGAATATCTCTCTAATTATATAAGCTAATTACAAGCTAATAGCTAATGCTCAGTAGTCTGTCAACAAACAATTCTGTAACTACCAGAGCATCCAATATAACTAGAAAATCACCACGTGTGTTTACATTGAACAAAGGAACCACAAATGAAGATAACAGAACCTGTGTACACTTGTGTATACTTACAAGCTAAGATAATTATAAGTGTAACCCAGGGCGGATGGGACGATTCAACGATTCAACGACGGTATCAAAGGTGACACGCCGTGAGACTACCTATGATCTCACCCAGCTTCATCAAAGGTACCAGCGACTACTCTACACTCATTCAGGCAAGTGTTAACAAGTGAGGTCGTTTGATATCAAAACCTGGCCTAAACAAATAGACAACATGGATTTATGCCCAATAGAAATACCGTAACTGCAATAGCTACAATAACGGAAATAATGGCAATAGAAAAAAGCAGGGGGAACCAGACCAATATAATTTTATGGGACGTTTCTAAGGCTTTTGATAAAGTTTGGCATTTAGGCTTAAAATATAAAATATTAAAATTGGGACTTAACGAACATTTGCTAAGAATATTGTGCAACTATTTAGATGATAGGAGAGCACAAATTCAAATTGGAAACCTTATGGGAACTATGTATAATCACGAGAATGGAGTACCTTAAGGAGGATGCCTTTCTCCAACACTATTAACAATTTATAACTCGGACACACCTACACCAACCCCCTTTAGCGAATATATAATTTTTGCTGATGATATCACTCAAATAGTATCATACCCAGGAAAATCAATCCAATTTATGGCACGCTACACGGCGTCTAGCGATAAAATACATAATGACTTTGAGAAAAAATGGAAAATCAGGACAAATAAGAACAAATTCAAGATAATACCAATAGCCAAGATCAATACAAGTCCAGTAATAGTCGACCAGGAACTATACTCATACGACACTGAAGGCAGAATGCTTGGACTAAACTAACACAAAGAGGATATATAACATACATAAAAGATAAAGAACGACAGGCAAGAATAAGATTAAAAAAAAAACGCTTTAAGAACCTTAGCATTAAAAACAAAAGAAAGATTTATATTGCCCGTGTCAAATCAATTATGGACTACCCACCCATCCCATTGAACACCCTTAGTAAAACGAGCATTAAAAGGTTACAAACAGTACAAAATATAGCCCTCAGATTTATATATAACATAAAATATACAGACCACATCAATAATGAACAGCTACACAAGAGAGCAAACCTCTTAGCAATCAATGTCGAAATACACAACAAAGCCGCAAATATTTGGAACAAAGTGACTGAACTCAACACAGAAACTTGCCAAAAAAGGATAAATAATATAGATAAAGAAGAATTCCAAGAGCACATTTGGTTTAAATCAGCCAGGAAGAAAGTAATTGAACCATCTCCTGCCCCAATATACACATAAAACATTAATGGAGGCTCATGACGTCACAAGTTTGGCCTTGAGTGAGGGTCACCAACACCCGGGCCAAGAGATGGTAACACAATACAGTGTCTCGTCTTTATTTATAGTCCAGAAAAAACTTTAACCTTCTTTAATTAGAAAGTTTTAGACATAACAGTAATATTTAGATGGTTTATAAATTATTCTGTATGAGTAATTAATGTTAAGATCAGCAGCGGTGACAATACAGTCCCCTGAGAGACGCCGAGTGTGGGGTGACAACTTGGCGGCCACACGAGCTGTGATGTGACCGAGGCCAGACTGACGAGGTGGACGACTGACAGCCGCCAGCTGTCTGTAGGTTCTTATATTTAATGACCTGTACAGTACACAGGCTTCACGGCCTGGGACGTTTTATTTCAGGAAAGATTTTAGAGATCACTTGAAGGCTAGGCACCTGACTGATAACAGAACCGTATCTTGCTGGTAACTTTATCATTATAAATACTATTAAGTATAACAGCATCGGTGGTTCAGTGGTAGAATTCTCGCCTGCCACGCGGGAGGCCCGGGTTCGATTCCCGGCCGATGCATCCTTTAACCACCAGCACACAGTGGCCATACTGTTAGTGAGGAACCTGAGACAACAGAGCCGCTACAACTCAGTTCTCACCTGCTGAGTAAATACTCTTAACGTTAACCTAAACTAATCCCCAAGGTAGAGTTAAAATATTTACTCAGTAGGTGTTGAATTGTCTCGTGTGGTTCCTACTAACAGTGCGCAGGTGGTTAAAGGAGGCATCGGCGGGAATCGAATCCGGGCCTCCCGTGTTGCAGGCGAGAATTCTACCACTGAACCACCGATGCTTTTAAGATTTCAATTTGTATGATAATAATGTAACTGGCAAGATAGTGTTGTCGGCAGTGAGGTGGTGAAGAGGAAGAATTAGAATCTTTTATGAGAGTCAGTAAGTCATTCACTGTTGTCGGTCTGAACCTGTTGCATCACTCGGGTGGACAAGAACATATAGGCAAATTGTAAGAAATAGAAGAGAGTACCCATTAACTAAAGCCAACTTTATTATCTTTATGGCACAGCATTACACTGACGGAGGCACAGACATTACTATTGGTTTCATAATAACTTTTAATCTTTATATCTTGATCTGACCTGAAGTCTCTATCTTACCTGTACTGTTTTAAGATAATTGTTGAATACAAGACGGAGCTTCCGACTCACTGCCTGCCTGGTGGATTCCCTTGACGGTGGAGCTGGAGAGAAAGTTTCCATGACTTTGCAATAAACGTCAATTTAATGCAATATATTGGTGGTATATTAGTGAGCATAGCTACCTTCCAAGCAGTTGATCCGGGTTCGATTCCTGGCCATCGCAAACTTGAGATTTTTTATTTAGCCGAGCCTCAATGAATAGAATCTAAGCCCCTTCACCCCGGCCAACACCTGTAGGAGTGGGAGTAGGGGGGCGGAAGGTGGTGTTGGTAGGGGGTGGTACTACTAATGCATTTTTTGGTGGTATGTCTTGTGACCTAACACCTAAGTTTCCTTTAATAGAGAGACACTCACTCGGGCGGTAAAGTAGAACAAAGTATATAGCGTCAGTGTTATTGTTCTGAGGGCAGGAGTAATGGGTCACCTCTCACACGTTATAATAGTTTACTAGTTTGAGTGGTCTTGTTGTATGGTCGGGGCTTGGTGGGGGTCAAGTTAGGTCGTGTTGTGGGTAGGTTAGGTTTGGTTAGGTTGTGGATTATAGAAGTGGGTTGGAATTTTGTTAGGTTAGGTTTTAATTTGTTTTTGGGTAGATTAAGTTAAATTTTGTTTACAGTATATGCTAGAGGTAGGTTAGGTTACGTTGTATTAGCATAAGTTGGGTCAGGCTTACTTAGGTTAGGTTAAGTTAAATTTTAATTGATTAGGTTAGGTTAAAGTAGATTGGGTTTGGTTAGGTTAATCTAAGTTAGGTTAAGTTAGGTTAGGTTAGGTGAAGCTAAGTTAGGTTGAATTAGGTTAGGTTAAGTCGAGATCAGTGATCATGGTCAAAGCGTGTATTTATAACTTCGGCGGAAAGTGAAAACATCAACAGGTACAGGAATATAATTAATCCTCTTTACCACCTGACGATTAATTAACAGGTCAGGATAATACAGTGTTAGTACAGCTGGATACAGGAAGACCCTGAGAACAGCAGCTGTGGGAGGGTCACACCTTACTCGTATCCTGCGTTAAGAGGAATCGAACCCAGATGGCTATGATGAGTGGCAAGCATAACATACCAATTTACCACCGCCTCTCTGTCATATTATTATTACATATGTCTGTTGGTCAGTAAGTTGTGTATGATTGTAGGTAAGGAATATGAGTCTTATATTCTCAGCACAAGAGTTAGTTGTGTCGTAAGACGGATCAATTAACTGTCTAGATGTGTCTTATAGCGACGACAGAGAAAGTTTAAACAACTATGTAAAATACAGCACCTTATAAGAGTAAGCGATGGTGGTATAGTGGTGAGCATAGCTGCCTTCCAAGCAGTTGACCCGGGTTCGATTCCCGGCCATCGCAGGAAATGTTTTCATTAACTTGAAATATTATCAAAAGTTTTAACCACAGAGTCAACACGTATATGAGTGACTCGCGGAGATGTGAGCAGCAACCTGACCAATGGTGAAGTGTTGTGTCAATGACAGTGATGTAGAGGCTCTCTGGGTCACGCACTTATCCTGCTGGCCTGGAAGTACTGTCTATACGTAATATATTCACAGAAGGATACAAAGCTTTCCACAATATCTCAGCATGTTTAAGAAAACAAACGGACTCGGGTAAATAATGTATTCTAATAACACTAACTTACAAGACACACACACACACACAATTCTACCTTAAGTTGCTTCTCTCCAGTACAGAGCAGAGTGTTGGACGAGACTCACCTGAAGCACCTCACCACTAGACAACACACACACCTGGACACTAAGGTGACTCTAAACACTTTGGTTAATGTACTGGAAGAGGAACGCGGAGGTGCCGAGAAGGTGACTATAACAGAGAAGTAAACTACTCTATACGTCGTTAAGGTGTCTGATGGTGGAGCCATTACATGATGTGGTTGGGTTGGTCGGTTGAGGCGCCACTAAGCGATTTGGTTGGGGCTGGGGGCGGCCCTGTTAGCGGTGACAACGTACTGCCTGAAAAAGTCCAAAGTGGCGCGGGCCACTTCGGGGGTGAGGCCGCCGAACTGATAGCCCGGAGGGAAGGACACAGGGGTGGTAGCCAGGGTTGTCAGGGGAGCGGAGTGGGCGGCCTGGGTGGGTTGTTGGGTGAGCTGGGCGGTGGGTGATATGGTCGTTGGGTCGTCAGGGGCCAGGTGGGCCAATTCAGCCAGATAGTTGTATGGCTGCTGGAAGTTGTTCCTCGCCTGCAGCACCTGACGGTCAGACAGACAGACACACGATACTACTCGTTGGACACACACACACGTAACTGTCTGATATCATCTTTTCTTCTCTCTGTCATCTCACCACAAAGGTCATGACCTCGTCTGTGTTACTGCGTGTCTCGAGTCATTATCTAACACATCTTAAAGGTCACACACTGTACCCCTTATTCCTCAACCCCAGGGAGTGTGTCTAGGTCACTCCTCCACACTCGCCCACATG
>NW_024747374.1:7500-11421 GCF_018991925.1 Homarus americanus
GCTGCTGGAGTTGCCAGAGCAGAGCCCGAGACCGCCCAAATCAGGAGAGTAGTAGTTTTAAGAGCGCCCCGTTCTCTTTCTCTCTGTTAATGATCCTTCCGCAGGTTCACCTACGGAAACCTTGTTACGACTTTTACTTCCTCTAAATGATCAAGTTTGGACATCTCCGTCCTTTCGGTGACGACCCAGAAAACCTCGCGAACGGGGCCCGACAATCAAGGCGCCAGTCGAGCCTCACTAAATCATTCAATCGGTAGTAACGACGGGCGAGGTGTGTACAAAGGGCAGGGGCGTAGTCAGCGCAAGCTGATGACTTACACTTACTGGGAATTCCTCGTTCATAGGAAACAATTGCAAGCCCCAATCCCTATCAGAAAGGCTTTGAGCGGGTTACCGCTCCTCTGGGAGGGAAAACTCGTTGATCCCCTTCAATTAATAGCGCGTCTGACCAGAACATCTGGGCATCCGCAGGACCTGTACTGTGCTCAATCTCGTGCGGCTAGAATTTTGCTTATCCCTGCCTCAGAAAAGAAGTTGCGAACTGGGACACCATTTCTGGAGATCCGTCGACTACTTAGTAGGCCAGAGTCTCGTTCGTTATAGGAATTAACCAGACAAATCGCTCCACCAACTAAGAACGGCCATGCACCACCACCCACCGAATCGAGAAAGAGCTCTCAATCTGTCAATCCTTCCGGTGTCTGGGCCTGGTGAGGTTTCCCGTGTTGAGTCAAATTAAGCCGCAGGCTCCACTCCTGGTGGTGCCCTTCCGTCAATTCCTTTAAGTTTCAGCTTTGCAACCATACTTCCCCCGGAACCCAAAGACTTTGGTTTCGAGGCTACCCGCCGGGTCATGGGAACTCTTGCGCCCGGCGGATCGCTGGTAAAGCATCGTTTATGGTTAGAACTAGGGCGGTATCTGGTCGCCTTGAACCTCTACTTTCGTTCTTGATTAATAGAAAACATCCTTGGCAAATGCTTTTCGCAGTAGTTGCCGTCTTCTGTGGTCCAGAAATTTCACCTCTAAGCGTCATATCTGAATGCCCCGCCTGTTCCGATTGAGTCATTACCTCGGTTTCCGAAAACCAACAAAATGGAACGGTCTATTCCATTATTCCGCCCATCACCGATGGGCCATTCAAATAGCCTGCTCTGGGCACTCTAATTTTCCGTAAACTCTCCGGCCACTCGGGACACTCGACAAAAGAGCATCGTCGCGACGGCCGGAAGCTGACTTTATTCGGGCGTGACAGTAAACACCGGGCGGTGCAGTAAGTCCAGACGAGATCCAGCTTCTGAGCTTTTAACGCCTTAACAATATCGCTATTGGAGCTGGAATTACCGCAGCTGCTGGCGCAGACTTGCCCTCAATGGATGCTAAGTTAAGGATTTGGTGTACTCATTCCGTTCTTGGGCCTGGGATGGGAACTCATCGTTATTTTTCGTCACTACCTCCCCGTGCCGGGAGTGGGTAATTTGCGTGCCTGCTGCCTTCCTTAGATGTGGTAGCCGTTTCTCAGGCTCCCTCTCGGGAATCGAACCCTGATTCCCCGTTACCCGTTATAGCCATTGTAGGCGCATAACCTACAATCGAAAGCTGATAAGGCAGACACTTGAAAGAAGCGGCGCCGGTGCGGAGACCGTGCGCTCAGCCCGAAGTTATTCAGATTCACCACAGGTGGGTTACGGACCGGGGCCCGACCAGTTTTGAACTAATAAAAGCGCTCTTCCCTTGCGGTCAGAGACCAATTGCATGTATTAGCTCTAGAATTGCCACAGTTATCCAAGTAAGTGGGTTTACAGATCCAATGAAACATAGCTGATTTAATGAGCCATTCGCGGTTTCGCCTTAAATCGGCTTGTACTTACACATGCATGGCTTAATCTTTGAGACAAGCATATGACTACTGGCAGGATCAACCAGGTAGCTGCTGCTGTTGGCGGCGCCTATCACGGCAGCCAAAATAGTGAGATTGAGAGAGAGGCAGAAGACATTGGGCGAGGGACCGCACGTTGGCCTTAGAGAAATAGCAAACCAGATGATCAGATCTAACTGCACCTTCTCTTGCTATCCTCGGCGCCGGCAGCGCCACCGTGTGTGCCAATCTCCTCCCTTATCCGCTCCTCTTTGCCCCAGCTCCAGCGAGGCAGCCGACATTGGGCGAGGGACCGCACGTTGGCGAATCTCCTCCCTTATCCGCTCCTCTTCTCTTTGCCCCAGCGAGGCAGAAGACATTGGGCGAGGGACCGCACGTTGGCCTTAGAGAAATAGCAAACCAGATGATCAGATCAAACTGCACCTTCTCTCGCTATCCTCGGCGCCGGCAGCGCCACCGTGTGTGCCAATCTACTCCCTTATCCTCTCCTCTTCTCTTTGCCCCAGCGAGGCAGCCGACATTGGGCGAGGGACCGCACGTTGGCCTTAGAGAAATAGCAAACCAGATGATCAGATCAAACTGCACCTTCTCTTGCTATCCTCGGCGCCGGCAGCGCCACCGTGTGTGCCAATCTCCTCCCTTATCCGCTCCTCTCCTCTTTACCCAGCTGCAGCGAGGCAGCCGACATTGGGCGAGGGACCGCACGTTGGCCAATCTCCTCCCTTATCCGCTCCTCTTCTCTTCTCTTTGCCCCAGCGAGGCATAAGACATTGGGCGAGGGACCGCACATTGGCCAATCTCCTCCTCTCTCTCTTTCTCTTGCTGTTTGTGGGGACGTGGGCTCATGAGCGCCATCGTCGCCCAATATTGGTTAGGTTGTGTATTTCACGGGTGGGAACCGCCATCATCGTTGTTAGGTGATGGGGTAACCCAACGTGTGCTTTGACGAGTTTTGGCTGCTAAACTCTCTTTTTAGTATACTCGGCTCCCAGACTGCGCCCTGGTCGTGTTGAACCATGAGCGTTGTCTATGCACATTTAGGGTAGCCGTTTGCGCGTGGAATAGTGCAATGAATCTCGGTCAATAGACGGTTGGGCGCTGCATTGAAGGCCGGCACAGACGCGAAGACGGGGTGATCAGCCAACGCAAGTCCGCTAAGTTGGGCAGACAGCAAGGCGAAGGGGAGCCCCGTTCCGGACTGAAAGGCCGCAGCATATGCTGTGACGGAAACTAGTAGGGTGGCGACGTGTGCGCCGAGAGAGAGAGAGAGAGAGACGGAGTAAATAATGTCCAAACGGAAGAGAGACCTGGCAAGTGTAATTGATAGAGCGCGAGCCTACTCGCCATAAGCCCGCTCCACTGCCATTCCTCTGATCCAATGAGACTAAAATCTCTCTCTCTCTCCTTCTGCTCCAGCCATTGCAGGGCAGGGAAGCGACGGCAATTTTGTTTGTTGTTTTTGAATGCCGCGCTTTGCTTCGCAGAGGCGCCGAAGCGCTCCGCTGGGGGGCGGAAGATATTTCACACCGAATATGTGTGTGAAGGCACCCTCTCCCCTTAATATAGTGAAATAGTGCAATCCAGCATACAAGGTCGGACGATAGGACATTCACCGTACCGCACCTCGAGAGTGGATGTTGGGTAAGGTTAAAACCGGACTGTTCGCAGACAGCCGAATAACCCGGTTCCGGACTAATTGGTGGATGCAACATCAGGATGATGCTGCTGCTGTCGCGGAAACCGCAGTGGCGACGTGAGAGAGTAATAATGTTCAATAGGGAGAGCGACCTGGCTAGTGTAATTGATAGATCGCGAGCCTACTCGCCATTAGCCCGCTCCACTGCCATTCCTCTGACCCAATGAGACTATTCTCTCTCTCGCTCTCCTTCTGCTCCAGCCATTGCAGGGCAGGGAGAGAAAATCGACGGCAATTTTGGTTGTTGTTTTTGAATGCCGCGTTTTGCTTCGCAGAGGCGCCGAAGCGCTCCGCTGGGGGGCGGAAGATATTTCACATCGAATATGTGTGTGAAGGCACCCTCTCCCC
>NW_024747375.1:0-25106 GCF_018991925.1 Homarus americanus
TATACTCGATCAGGGGATTTTGTTATACTTGATTAGGGGACTTTGTTATACTCGACAAGGGGCCTTTGTTATGCTCGATTAGAAAACTTTGTTATACTCGACCAGGGGACTTTAATATACACCACCAGGGACTTGTTATACTCGATCAGGGGACATGTTGTACTCGATCAGGGGACTTTGTTATACTCGGTTCAGGGGACTTTGTTATACTCGTCCATGGGGCTTTGTTATACTAGCATCAGAGGACTAGGTTATACTCGATGAGGGGACTTTGTCTTACTCGATCAGGGCCCTTTGTTATACTCGACCAGGGGACTTTGATAAACTGGGCCAGGAGACGTTGTTATACTCGATCAGGGGATATGTTATACTCGATCAGGGGACTTTGTTATACTGTAGCAGGGGACTTTGTTATACTCGATCTGGGGACTTTGTTATACTCGATTAGGAAACTTTGTTATACTCATCCAAGGGGTTTTGTTATACTCGATCAGGGGACTTTGTTATACTCGATCAGGGGACTTTGTCTTACTCGATCAGGGCCCTTTGCTATACTCGACCAGGGGACTTTGTTATAATCGATCAGGGGTCTTTGGTATGCTCGATCTAGGGACTTTGTTATTCTGGGCAAGGGGACTTTTTTATACTCGATCAGGGGACTTTGTTACACTGGTCCAGAGGACATTTTTATACTCGATTAGGGGACTTTGTTATACTCGATTAGGGGACTTTTGTTACACTCGATCAGGGGACTTTGTTATACTCGACAAAGGGCCTTTATTATACTCGATTAGGGGACTTTGTTATACTCGATATGGGACTTTGACTTTGTTATACTCGATAGGGGAATTTGTTATACTCGATAAGGGGACTTTGTTAGGGGGACTTTGTTATACTCGATTAGGGGACTTTTTTATACTCGACCAGAGGACTTTGTTATACTCTATCAGGGATATGTTATACTCGATCAGGGGACTTTGTTATACTCAATCAGGGGACTTTGTTATACTCGATTAGGGGCCTTTGTTATACTTGATGAGGGGGTTTTGTTATACTCGACCAGGGGACTTTGTTATACTCGATCAGGGGACTTTGTTATACTCGACCAGGGGACTTTTTTATACTTGATCAGGGGACTTTGTCATACTCGATCAGTGGACTTTCCTATATTTGACCGATGGACTTTGCTATACTCGATGAGGGGTCTTTGTTATACTCGATCAGGGGACTTTGTTATACTCGACCAGGGGACTTTGTTATACTCGATGAGGGGATATGTTATACTCGATCAGGGGACTTTGTTATACTCGATCAGGGGACTTTGTTATACTTGATTAGGGGACTTTGTTATTCTCGATCAGGGGACTTTGTTATACTTGATCAGAGGACTTTGTTATACTCGACCAGGGGCCTTTGTTATGCTCGATTAGAAAACTTTGTTATACTCGACCAGGGGACTTTAATATACTCCACCAGGGACTTGTTATACTCGATCAGGGGATATGTTGTACTCGATCAGGGGACTTTGTTATACTCGGTTCAGGGGACTTTGTTATACTCGTCCAAGGGGCATTGTTATACTAGCATCAGAGGACTAGGTTATACTCGATGAGGGGACTTTATCTTACTCGATCAGGGCCCTTTGTTATACTCGACCAGGGGACTTTGTTATAATCGATTAGGGGACTTTGTTATGCTCGATCTGGGGACTTTGTTAAACTGGGCCAGGAGACGTTGTTATACTCGATCAGAGGATATGTTATACTCGATCAGGGGACTTTGTTATACTGTAGCAGGGGACTTTGTTATACTCGATCTGGGGACTTTGTTATACTCGATTAGGAAACTTTGTTATACTCATCCAAGGGGTTTTGTTATACTCGATCAGGGGACTTTGTCTTACTCGACAAGGGGACTTTGTTATAATCGATCAGGGGTCTTTGGTATGCTCGATCTAGGGACTTTGTTATTCTGGGCAAGGGGACTTTTTTATACTCGATCAGGGGACCTTGTTACACTGGTCCAGAGGACATTTTTATACTCGATTAGGGGACTTTGTTATACTCGATTAGGGGACTTTTGTTACATTCGATCAGGGGACTTTGTTATACTCGACAAGGGGCCTTTATTATACTCGATTAGGGGACTTTGTTATACTCGATATGGGGACTTTGTTATACTCGATAAGGGGAATTTGTTATACTCGATAAGGGGACTTTGTTAGACTCGAACAGGGGACTTTGTTATACTCGACCAGGGGACTTTGTTATACTCGATTAGGCGGCTTTGTTATACTCGATCAGGGGACTTTCTTAAACTCGATGAGGGGCCTTTGTTATACTCGATCAGGGGCCTTTGTTATACTAGATCAGGGGACTTTGTTATACTCGATTAGAGGCCTTTTTTGGACTCGATTAGGGGACTTTGTTATACTCGAGCAGGGGGCTTTGTTATACTCGATCAGGGGACTTTGTTATACTCGATCAGGAGGCTTTGTTATACTCGGTCAGGGGATTTTACTATACTCGACCAGGGGACTTTGTTATACTCGACCAGCGGGCTTTGTTATACTCGATTAGGGGACTTTGTTATAATCGATCAGGAGGCTTTGTTTTATTCGATCAGGGGACTTTGCTATACTCGACTAGGGGACTTTGTTATACTCGAACAGGGGGCTTTGTTATTCTCGACCAGAGAACTTTTTTATACTTGACCAATGAACTTTGTTATACTCCATGAGGGGCCTTTGTTATACTCGTTTAGGGGACTTTGTTATACTCGATCAGGAGGCTTTGTTATACTCGATGAGGGGACTTTGTTATACTCGATCAGGGGACTTTGTTATACTCGTCTAGGGGGCTTTTTTATACTCGATGAGGGGACTTTGTTATACTCGATCAGAGGACTTTGTCTTAGATGATCAGGGCCCTTTGCTATACTCGACCAGGGGACTTTGTTATAATCGATCAGGGGACTTTGTTATGCTCGATATGGGGACTTTGTTATACCGGGCCAGGGGACTTTTTTATACTCGATCAGGGGACTTTGTTATACTTGATCAGAGGACTTTGTTATAATCGACCAGACGCCTTTGTTATACTCGATCAGGGGACTTTGTTATACTCGATAAGGGGACTTTGCTATACTCGATAAGGGGAAAATGTTATTCTCGATAAGGGGATTTAATGTTAGACTCGAACTGGGGACTTTGTTATACTCGACCAGGGGACTTTGTTATATTCGATCAGGGGATATGTTATACTCGATCAGAGAACTTTGTTATACTCGATCAGGGGACTTTGTTATACTTGATTAGGGGACTTTGTTATACTCGATCAGGGACTTTGTTGTAATTGATCAGAGGACTTTGTTATACTCGACCAGGGGCCTTTGTTATGCTCGATTAGAAAACATTGTTATACCCGACCAGGGGACTTTGTTATACTCCACCAGGAACTTGTTATACTCGATCAGGGGATATGTTATACTCGATCAGGGGACTTTGTTATACTCGACCAGGGAACTTTTTTATACTTGATCAGGGGACTTTGTCATACTCGATCAGTGGACTTTCCTATATTTGATCGATGGACATTGCAATACTCGATGAGGGGTCTTTGTTATACTCTATCAGGGGACTTTGTTATACTCGACCAGGGAACTTTGTTATACTCGATCAAGGGATATGTTATACTCGATCAGGGGACTTTGTTATACTCGATCAGGGGACTTTGTTATACTTGATTAGGGGACTTTGTTATACTCGATCAGGGGACTTTGTTATACTTGATCAGAAGACTTTGTTATACTCGACCAGGGGACTTTGTTATACTCCACCAGGAACTTGTTATACTCGATCAGGGGATATGTTGTACTCGATCAGGGGACTTTGTTATACTCGGTTCAGGGGACTTTGTTATACTCGTCCAGGGGGCATTGTTATACTAGCATCAGAGGACTTTGTTATAATCGATGAGGGGACTTTGTCTTACTCGATCAGGGCCCTTTGTTATACTCGACCATGGGACTTTGTTATAATCGATTAGGGGACTTTGTTATGCTCGATCTGGGGATTTTGTTAAACTTTGCCAGGAGACGATGTTATACTCGATCAGGAGATATGTTATACTCGATCAGGGTACTTTGTTATACTGGAGCAGGGGACTTTGTTATACTCGATTAGGGGACTTTGTTATACTCGATCAGGGAACTTTGTTATACTCATCCAGGGGCTTTTGTTATACTCAATCAGGGGACTTTGTTATACTTGATCAGGGGACTTTGTTTTACTCGATGAGGGCCCTTTGCTATACTCGACCGGGAGATTTTGTTATAATCGATGAGGGGTCTTTGGTATGCTCGATCTAGGGACTTTTTTATTCTGGGCAAGGGGGCTTTTTTATACTCGATCAGGGGGCTTTGTTACACTGGACCAGAGGACATTTTTATACTCGATTAGGGGACTTTGTTATACTCGATTAGGGGACTTTTATTACACTCGATCAGGGGACTTTGTTATACTCGAACAGGGGCCTTTGTTATACTCGATTAGCGGACTTTTTTAAACTCGAGCAGGGGGCTTTGTTGTAGTCGACAAAGGAACATTTTTATACTTGACCAATGAACTTTGTTATACTCGATGAGGGGTCTTTGTTATACTCGATGAAGACGCGTTGTTATTCTCGATCAGGGGACTTTGCTATACTCGACCAGGGGGCTTTTTTATACTCGATCAGGGGACTTTGTTATACTCGATCAGAGGACTTTGTCTTACTCGATCAGGGCCCTTTGCTATACTCGACCAGGGGACTTAGTTATAATCGATCAGGGTACTTTGTTATGCTCGATATGGGGACTTTGTTATACCGGGCCAGGGGACTTTTTTATACTCGATCAGGGGACTTTGTTATACTCGATCACTGGACTTTTGTTATACTCGATCAGGGGATTTAATGTTAGACTCGAACAGGGGACTTTGTTATACTAGAACAGGGGACTTTGTTATAATCGATCAGGGGATATGTTATACTCGATCAGGGGACTTTGTTATACTCGATCAGGGGACTTTGTTATACTTGATTAGGGGACTTGTTATACTCGATCAGGGGACTTTGTTATACTTGATCAGAGGACTTTGTTATACTCGACCAGGGGCCTGTGTTATGCTCGATTAGAAAACTTTGTTATACTCGACCAGGGGACTTTCTTATACTCCACCAGGGACTTGTTATACTCGATCAGGGGATATGTTATACTCGATCAGGGGACTTTGTTATACTCGGTTCAGGGGACTTTGTTATACTCGTCCAGGGGGCTTTGTTATACTAGCATCAGAGGACTTTGTTATACTCGATGAGGGGACTTTGTCTTACTCGATGAGGAACCTTTGTTATACTCGATAAGGAGCCTTTGTTATACTAGATCAGGGGACTTTGTTATACTCGATTAGAGGCCTTTTTTGGACTCGATTAGGGGACTCTGTTATACTCGAGCAGGGGGCTTTGTTATACTCGATCAGGGGACATTGTTATACTCGATAAGGAGCCTTTGTTATACTAGATCAGGGGACTTTGATATACTCGATTAGAGGCCTTTTTTGAACTCGATTAGGGGACTCTGTTATACTCGAGCAGGGGGCTTTGTTATACTCGATCAGGGGACTTTGTTATACTCGATCAGGAGGCTTTGTTATACTCGATCAGGGGACTTTGCTATACTCGACCAGGGGACTTTGTTATACTCGAGCAGGAGGCTTTGTTATACTCGATTAGGGGACTCTGTTATACTCGATCAGGAGGCTTTGTTATATTCGATCAGGGGACTTTGCTATACTCGACCAGGGGACTTTGTTATACTCGAACAGGGAACTTTGTTATACTCGACCAGGGGACTTTGTTATACTCGATTAGGCGGCTTTGTTATACTCGATCAGGGGACTTTCTTATACTCGATGAGGGGCCTTTTTTGGACTCGATGAGGGGCCTTTGTTATACTCGATCAGGGGACTTTGTCTTACTCGACCAGGGAACTTTTTTATACTCGAGCAGGGGGCTTTGTTATATTCGATCAGGGGACTTTGTTATCTCGATCAGGAGGCTTTGTTATACTTGATCAGGGAACTTTGCTATACTCGACCAGGGGACTTTGTTATACACGAACCGGGGACTTTGTTATACTCGACCAGGGGACTTTTTTATACTTGACCAGAGGACTTTGTTATATTCGATTAGGGGACTTTGTTATACTCGATGAGGGGACTTTGTTATACTCGAGCAGGGACTTTGTTATACTCGATCAGGGGACTTTTTTATACTCGACCAGAGGACTGTGTTATATTCGATTAGGGGACTTTGTTATACTCGAACCAGGGGACTTTTTTATACTTGACCAATGGACATTGTTCTACTCAATGAGGGGCCTTTGTTATACTCGATCAGGGGACTTTGTTATACACGACCAGAGGACTTTGATATACTCGATCAGGGGATATGTTATACTCGATCAGGGGACTTTGTTATACTCAACCAGAGCACTTTGTTATACTCATTCAGGGGACTTTGTTATACTCGATTAGGGCCCTTTGTTATATTTGATGAGAGGGTTTTGTTGAACTCGATCACTGGGCTTTGTTATACACGACCAGGGGACTTTGTTATACTCGTTCAGGGGTCTTTTATATACTCGACCAGAGGACTTTGTTATACTCGATCAGGGGATATGTTAAACTCGATCAGGGGACTTTGTTTTACTCGATTAGGGGGCTTTGTTATACTTGATCATAGGACTTTGTTATACTCAACCAGGGGCCTTTGTTATACTCGATTAGAAAACTTTGTTATACTCGACCAGGGGACTTTATTATACTCCACCAGGGACTTTTTTATACTCGATCAGGGATATGTTTTACTCGATCAGGGGACTTTGTTATACTCGGTTCAGGGGACTTTGTTATACTCGTCCAGGGGGCTTTGTTATACTAGGATCAGGGGACTTTGTGATGCTCGATCAGGGGACTTTGTCTTACTCGATCAGGGCCCTTTTTTATACTCGACCAGGGGACTTTGTTATAATCGATTAGGGGACTTTGTTATGCTCGATCTGGGGACTTTGTTAAACTGGGCCAGGAGACGTTGTTATACTCTATCAGGGGATATGTTATACTTGATCAGGGGACTTTGTTATACTGGACCAGGGGACTTTGTTATACTCGATTAGGGGACTTTGTTATACTCGATGAGGGAACTTTGTTATACTCGTCTATGGGGCTTTGTTATACTCGATCAGGGGACTTTTGTTACACTCGATCAGGGAACTTTGTTATACTCGACCAGGGGCCTTTGTTATACTCGATTAGGGGACTACTCGATAAGGGGACTTTGTTATACTCGATAAGGGGAATTTGTTATACTAGATAAGGGGACTTTGTTAGACTCGAACAGGGGACTTTGTTATACTCGACCAGGGGACTTTGTTATACCCGATTAGGCAGCTTTATTATACTCGATCAGGGGACCTTCTTATACTCGATGAGGGGCCTTTGTTATACTCGATGAGAGGCCTTTTTTATACTAGATCAGGGGACTTTGTTATACTCGATTAGAGGCCTTTTTTGGACTCGATCAGGGGACATTGTTATACTCGAGCAGGGGGCTTTCTTATACTCGATCAGGGGACTTTGATATACTCGATCAGGAGGCTTTGTTATACTCGATCAGGGGACTTTGCTTCACTCGACCAGGGGACTTTGTTATACTCGATTAGGGAACTTTGTTATACTTGACCAGGGAACTTTTTTATCCTTGACCAATGGACTTTGTTATACTCGATGAGGGGCCTTTGTTTTACTCGATGTGGGGACTTTGTTATACTCGACCAGGGGCCTTTTCATACTCGACCGGAGGACTTTGTTATACTCGATCAGAGGATATGTTATACTCGATCAGGGGGCTTTGTTATACTCGATGAGGGGACTTTGCTATACTCGACCAGGGGACTTTGTTATACTCGATCAGGGGACTTTGTTATACTCGACCAGGGGACTTTTTTATACTTGATCAGGGGACTTTGTCATACTCGACCCGAGGACTTTGTTATACTCGATCAGAGGATATGTTATACTCGATCAGGGGGCTTTGTTATACTCGATCAGGGGACTTTGCTATACTCGACCAGGGGACTTTGTTATACTCCACCAGGGGACTTTTTATACTTGATTCAGGGGACTTTGTCATACTAGATCTGTGGACTTTCCTATATTTGACCAATGGACTTTGCTATACTCGATGAGCGGCCTTTGTTATACTCGATCAGGGGACTTTGTTATACTTGATTAGGGGACTTTGTTATACTCGATCAGGGGACTTTGTTACAATGGACCAGGGGACATTTTTATACTCGATTAGGGGAGTTTGTTATTCTCGATCAGGGGACTTTTTTACACTCGATCAGGGAACTTTGTTATACTCGACCAGGGACCTTTGTTATACTCGATTAGGGGACTTTGTTATACTCGATATGGGAACTTTGTTATACTCGAAAAGGCAATTTGTTATCATAGGGGACTTTGTTATACTCGATTAGAGGCCTTTTTTGAACTCGATTAGGGGACTTTGTTATACTCGAGCAGGGGCTTTGTTATACTCGATCAGGGGACTTTGTTATACTCGATCAGGAGGCTTTGTTATACTCGATCAGGGACTTTGCTATACTCGACCAGGGAACTTTGTTATACTCGAGGAGGGGCTTTGTATATACTCGATTAGGGGACTCTGTTATACTTGATCAGGAGGCTTTGTTATATTCGATCAGGGGACTTTGCTATACTCGACCAGGGGACTTTGTTATACTCGAACAGGGGACTTTGTTATACTCGACCAGGGGACTTTGTTATACTCGATTAGGCGGCTTTGTTATACTCGATCAGGGGACTTTCTTATACTCGATGAGGGGTCTTTGTTATACTCGATCAGAGGCCTTTGTTATACTAGATCATGGGACTTTGTTACACTTGATTAGGGGCCTTTTTTGGACTCGATGAGGTGACTTTTTTATACTCGATCAGGGCCCTTTGCTATACTCTACCGGGGGACTTTGTTATACTCGACCAGGGGACTTTTTTATACTCGAGCAGGGGCCTTTGTTATATTCGATGAGGGGACTTTGTTATACTCGATCAGGAGGCTTTGTTATACTTGATCAGGGGACTTTGCTATACTCGACCAGGGGACTTTGTTATACACGAACCGGGGACTTTGTTATACTCGACCAGGGGACTTTTTTATACTTGACCAGAGGACTTTGTTA
The DNA here is from genome assembly GCF_018991925.1 of Homarus americanus. Taxonomy (NCBI): domain Eukaryota; kingdom Metazoa; phylum Arthropoda; class Malacostraca; order Decapoda; family Nephropidae; genus Homarus; species Homarus americanus. The sequence goes on from NW_024747375.1 coordinate 9,304, forward strand.
TATTCGATTAGGGGACTTTGTTATACTCGATGATGGGACTTTGTTATACTCGAGCAGGGGACTTTGTTATACTCGATCAGGGGACTTTTTTATACTCGACCAGAGGACTTTGTTATATTCGATTAGGGGACTTTGTTATACTCGAACCAGGGGACTTTTTTATACTTGACCAATGGACTTTGTTCTACTCAATGAGGTGGCCTTTGTTATACTCGAGCAGGGGACTTTGTTATACACGACCAGGAGACTTTGTTATACGCGATCAGGGGACTTTTTTATACTCGACCAGAGGACTTTGTTATACTCGATCAGGGGATATGTTATACTCGATCAGGGGACTTTGTTATAGTCAACCAGAGGACTTTGTTATACTCATTCAGGGGACTTTGTTATACTCGATTAGGGGCCTTTGTTATATATGATGAGGTGGTTTTGTTATACCCGACCAGGGGACTTTGTTATACTCGATCAGGGGACTTTGTTATACTCGATCAGGGGATATGTTATACTCGATGAGGGGACTTTGTTATACTCGATCAGGGGACATTGTTATACTTGATTAGGGGACTTTGTTATACTTGTTACGAGTTGGGGATTTAGAATATAGTTATACGTCTACCCAGATCCCAACAGGTAACAACAATAAAAAAAACAAAGACAATCGGACTATAAAAGGGTAGACAAAGGATGATAGTTTTCGTTGTATATAATAGAGTACCATAAATCCCTTAACAAAATATTCAGCTTATAAATTACCCTTAACCAAACTTAACCTAAACATTAACAGTATATACATATTAATAAACATAAAACAATCTCGAAGCAAGTGGACGTGGGGAAATTAATACAAGATAACAGTACTTAAGTGAGGAGCTGAGATGGCTGACGAGTAAGGCTGAGTATTGTAGAAGACGGTAGGTAGTCACTGCACGTAGGTTTAGAGGATAGATGATCCTGTGGTCACTTCCCAGAGCCAAGTGCCTCTCCTCGAATTGGAGCCGACAAAGAAGACTTTGAGGAGGTGACGCAACCCAGGATATGGAGAAGGGAAACCTCGGAGTGGTAACTAAGACGAGTCATACTCGTGTCTCGTCCCTAGATGGCGTTGCTCGTGGTGCTGGGTAGGTAGATCAGGACAATAGATGGCGTGCTTCGTAGTGCTGGGTGGAGGGGTTCGTAACATACTCGATTAGGGGTCTTTGTTATACTTGATCAGAGGACTTTGTTATACTCGACCAGGGGCCTTTGTTATGCTCGATTAGAAAACTTTGTTATACTCGACCAGGGGACTTTGTTATACTCCACCAGGGCCTTTGTTATACTTGATCAGGGGATATGTTATACTCGATCAAGAGACTTTGTTATACTCGGTAGAGGGGACTTTGTTATACTCGTCCAGGGGGCATTGTTATACTAGGATTAAAGGACTTTGTTATACTCGATGAGGGAACTTTGTTATACTCGTCTATGGGGCTTTGTTATACTCGATCAGGGAATTTTGTTACACTCGATCAGGGAACTTTGTTATACTCGACCAGGGGCCTTTGTTATACTCGATTAGGGGACTTTGTTATACTCGATGAGGGGACTTTGTTATGCTCGATTAGGCGGCTTTATTATACTCGATCAGGGGACCTTCTTATAATCGATGAGGGGCCTTTGTTATTCTCGATGAGGGGCCTTTTTTATACTAGATCAGGGGACTTTGTTATACTCGATTAGAGGCCTTTTTTGGACTCGATAAGGGGACTTTGTTATGCTCGAGCAGGGGGCTTTGTTATACTCGATCAGGGGACTTTGTTATACTCGATCAGGAGGCTTTGTTATACTCGATCAGGGGACTTTGCTACACTCGACCAGGGGACTTTGTTATACTCGATTAGGGAGCTTTGTTATACTTGACCAGGGAACTTTTTTATCCTTGACCAATGGACTTTGTTATACTCGATGAGGGGCGTTTGTTATACTCGATGAGGGGACTTTGTTATACTCGACCAGGGGACTTTGTTATACTCGATCAGGGGACTTTTTTATACTCGACCAGAGGACTTTGTTATCCACAATCAGGGAATATGTTATACTTGATCAGGGGACATTGTTATACTCAACTAGGGGACTTTGTTATACTCGATCAGGGGACTTTGTTATACTCCAAAGGGGACTTTGTTATACTCGATCAGGGGACTTTGTTATACTCGATTAGTGGCCTTTGTTATACTCGATGAGGGGGCTTTGTTATACTCGACCAGGGGACTTGCTATAATCGACCAGGGGACTTTTTTATACTCGATCAGTTGACTTTGTTACACTGGACCAGGGGACATTTTTATACTTGATTAGGGGACTTTGTTTTACTCGACCATGGGAGTTTTGTTATACTTGATCAGGGGACTTTTGTTACACTCGATCAAGGGACTTTGTTATACTCGACCAGGGGCCTTTTCATACTCGACCAGAGGACTTTGTTATACTCGATCAGAGGATATGTTATAGTCGATCAGGGGGCTTTGTTATACTCGATGAGGGGACTTTGCTATACTCGACCAGGGGACTTTGTTATACTCGATCAGGGGACTTTGTTATACTCGACCAAGGGACTTTTTTATACTTGATCAGGGGACTTTGTCATACTCGACCAGAGGACTTTGTTATACTCGATCAGAGGATATGTTATACTCGATCAGGGGGCTTTGTTATACTCGATCAGGGGACTTTGCTATACTCGACCAGGGGACTTTGTTATACTCGATCAGGGGACTTTGTTATACTCGACCAGGGGACTTTTTTATACTTGATTCAGGGGACTTTGTCATACTAGATCTGTGGACTTTCCTATATTTGACCAATGGACTTTGCTATACTCGAAGAGCTGCCTTTGTTATACTCGATGAGGGGACTTTGTTATACTTGATTAGAGGACTTTGTTATACTCGATCAGGGGACTTTGTTACAATGGACCAGGGGACATTTTTATACTCGATTAGAGGACTTTGTTATTCTCGATCAGGGGACTTTTGTTACACTCGATCAGGGAACTTTGTTATACTCGACCAGGGACCTTTGTTATACTCGATTAGGGGACTTTGTTATACTCGATATGGGGACTTTGTTATACTCGAAAAGGGAATTTGTTATATTCGATAAGGGTTTTTGTTAGACTCGAACAGGGGACTTTGTTATACTCGACCAGGGATCTCTTTTATACTTGACCAATGGACGTTGTTTTCCTCGATGAGGGGCCTTTGTTATACTCGATGAGGGTACTTTGTTATACTCAACCAGGGGACTTTGTTATACTCGATCAGGGGACTTTTTTATACTCGACCAGAGGAGATTGTTATACTCAATCAGGGGATATGTTATACTCGATCAGGGGACTTTGTTATACTCAACCAGGGGAGTTTGTTATACTCGATCAGGGGACTTTGTTATACGTGATCAGGAGACTTTGTTATACTCGATTAGGGGCCTTTGTTATACTCGATGAGGGTGCTTTATTATGCTCGACCAGGGGACTTTGTTATACTCGATTAGGGGACTTTGAAATATTCGACCAGGGGACTTTTTTATACTTGATTAGGGGACTTTGTCTTACTCGACCAGAGGCCTTTGTTATACTCGATCGGGGAACTTTGTTATACTCGATGAGTGGACTTTACTATATTTGACCAATGGGCTTTGCTATACTCGATGTGGGGCCTTTGTTATACTCGATCAGGGGACATTGTTATACTCAACCAGGTGACATTGTTATACTCGATCAGGGGACTTTGTTATACTCGACCAAAGGACTTTGTTATACTCGATCAGGTGATATGTTATACTCGATCAGGGGAATTTGTTATACTCGATCAGAGGACTTTGTTTTACTCGACGATGGGTTTTTTTTATACTCGATTAGAAAACTTTGTTATACTCGACCAGGAGACTTTGTGATACTCGATCAGGGGACTTTGTTATACTCCACCAGGGACTTTGTTATATTCGATCAGGGGATATGTAATACTCGATCAGGGGACTTTGTTATACTCGATCAGGGGACTTTGTCATACTCGACCAGAGGACTTTGTTATACTCGATCAGGGGATATGTTATACTCGATCAGGGGTCTTTGTTATACTTGATCAGGGGACTTTGTTATACTTGATTAGGGGACTTTGTTATACTAGATCAGGGTACTTTGTTATACTTGATCAGAGGACTTTGTTTTACTCGACCAAGGGCCTTTGTTATGCTCGATTAGAAAACTTTGTTATACTCGACCAGGGAACTTTGTTATACTCCACCAGGGACTTTGTGATACTCGATCAGTGGATATGTTATACTCGATCAGGGGACTTTGTTATACTCGGTTCAGGGGACTTTGTTATACTCGTCCAAGTGGCTTTTTTATACTAGGATTAGGGGACTTTGTTATACTCGATGAGGGGACTTAGTCTTACTCGATCAGGGCCCTTTGTCATACTCGACTAGGGGACTTTGTTATAATCGAGTAGGGGACTTTGTTATCCTCGATCTGGGGACTTTGTTAAAACAGGCCAGGAGACGTTGTTATACTCGATCAGTGGATATGTTATACTCGATCAGGGGACTTTGTTATACTGGACCAGGGGACTTTGTTATACTCGATCAGGAGACTTTGTTATACTCGATCAGGGAACTGTTATACTCATCCGGGGGGCTTTGTCATACTCGACCAGGGGAATTTGTTATACTCGATCAGGGGACTTTGTTATACTCGATCAGGGAATTTTGTTATACTCATCCAGGGGGCTTCATCATACTCGATCAGTTGACTTTCTTATACTCGATCACGGTGATTTTGTCTTACACGATCAGGGCCCTTTGCTATACTCGACCGGGGGATTTTGTTATAATCGATCAGGGGACTTTGTTATACTCGGTTCAGGGGACTTTGTTATACTCGACCAAGTGGCTTTTTTATACTAGGATCAGGATACTTTGTTATACTCGATGAGGGGATTAGTCTTACTCGATCAGGGCCCTTTGTCATACTCGACTAGGGGACTTTGTTATAATCGATTAGGGGACTTTGTTATCCTCGATCTTGGGACTTTGTTAAACTAGGCCAGGAGACGTTGTTATACTCGATGAGGGTGCTTAATTATGTTCGACCAGGGGACTTTGTTATTCTCGATTAGGGGACTTTGAAATATTCGACCAGGGGACTTTTTTATACTTGATCAGGGGACTTTGTCTTACTCGACCAGAGGCCTTTGTTATACTCGATCGGGGAACTTTGTTATACTCGATGAGTGGACTTTACTATATTTGACCAATGGACTTTGCTATACTCGATGTGGGGCCTTTGTTATACCCGATCAGGGGACATTGTCATACTCGACCATGTGACATTGTTATACTCGATCAGGGGACTTTGTTATACTCGACCAGAGGACTTTGTTATACTCGATCAGGTGATATGTTATACTCGATCAGGGGAATTTGTTATACTTGATCAGAGGACTTTGTTATACTCGACGATAGGCTTTTTTATACTCGATTAGAAAACTTTGTTATACTCGACCAGGAGACTTTGTGATACTCGATCAGGGGACTTTGTTATAGTCCACCAGGGACTTTGTTATATTCGATCAGGGGATATGTAATACTCGATCAGGGGACTTTGTTATACTCGATCAGGGGACTTTGTCATACTCGACCAGAGGACTTTGTTATACTCGATCAGGGGATATGTTATACTCGATCAGGGGTCTTTGTTATACTTGATCAGGGGACTTTGTTATACTTGATTAGGGGACTTTGTTATACTAGATCAGGGTACTTTGTTATACTTGATCAGAGGACATTGTTTTACTCGACCAAGGGCCTTTGTTATGCTCGATTAGAAAACTTTGTTATACCCGACCAGGGAACTTTGTTATACTCCACCAGGGACTTTGTGATACTCGATCAGTGGATATGTTATACTCGATCAGGGGACTTTGTTATACTCGGTTCAGGGGACTTTGTTATACTCGTCCAGGGAGCTTTGTTATACTCATCCAGGGAGCTTTGTCATACTCGATCAGTTGACTTTCTTATACTCGATCAGGGTGATTTTGTCTTACACGATTAGGGCCCTTTGCTATACTCGACCGGGGGATTTTGTTATAATCGATCAGGGGACTTTGTTATACTCGTTTCAGGGGACTTTGTTATACTCGTCCAAGTGGCTTTTTTATACTAGGATCAGGGGACTTTGTTATACTCGATGAGGGGACTTAGTCTTACTCGATCAGGGCCCTTTGTCATACTCGACTAGGGGACTTTGTTATAATCGATTAGGGGACTTTGTTATCCTCGATCTTGGGACTTTGTTATACTGGACCAGGGGACTTTGTTATACTCGATCAGGAGACTTTGTTATACTCGATCAGGGAACTGTTATACTCATCCAGGGGGCTTTGTCATACTCGACCAGGGGAATTTGTTATACTCGATCAGGGGACTTTGTTATACTCGATCAGGGAACTTTGTTATACTCATCCAGGGGGCTTTGTCATACTCGATCAGTTGACTTTCTTATACTCGATCAGGGTGATTTTGTCTTACACGATCAGGGCCCTTTGCTATACTCGACTGGGGGATTTTGTTATAATCGGTCAGGGGACTTTGGTATGCTCGATCTAGGGACTTTGTTATACCGGGCCAGGGGACTTTTTTGTACTCGATCAGGGGACTTTGTTATACTGGACCAGAGGATTTTTTTATACTCGATCAAGGGACTTTGTTATACACGATCATTGGACTTTTGTTATACTCGATCAGGGGACTTTTATATACTCGACCAGAGGCCTTTGTTATACTCGATCAGGGGACTTTGTTATACTCGATAAGGGGACTTTGTTATACTCGATAAGGGACTTTCAATTTATACTCGACCAGGGGCCTTTGTTAAAACTCAGTTAGGGGACTGTTATACTCGATAACAGGACTTTGTTATACTCGATAAAATTTGTTAAGACTCGATGGGGGACTTTGTTGTACTCGATCAGGGGACTTTCTTCTTCGATTAGGGCCAAAATCGAGGGACTTTGTGCCTCCAGAGCAGGGAGCTGTTATATACTCGATCAGGGGACTTGTTACTCGATCAGAGCTTTCTTATACTCGATCGAGGGACTTTCTTTATACTCGACCAGGGGACTTTGTTATACTCAATGGGGGATATGTTATCTTTCGATCAGGGGACTTTGTTATACTCATCCAGAAGTTTGTTATACTCAATCAGGGGCTTTGTTATACTAGGATCAGGGGACTTTGTTATACTCGATTAGGAACGTTTGTTATACTCGTCCACGGGGGCTTTGTTATACTAGGATCAGGGGACTTTGTTATAGTCGATGAGGGGACTTAGTCTTACTCGATCAGCGCCCTTTGTTATACTCGACCAGGGGACTTTGTTATAATCGATTAGGGAACTTTGTTATACTTGGTCAGAGGACTTTGTTATACTCGACGAGGGGCCTTTGTTATACTAGATAAGAAAACTTTGTTATACTCGACCAGGGGACTTTGTCATACTCGACCAGAGGACTTTGTTATACTCGATCAGGGAACTTTGTTATACTCATCCAGGGGGCTTTGTCATACTCGATTAGCGGACTTTCTTATACTCAATCAGGGGATTTTGTCTTACGCGATCAGGGCCCTTTGCTATACTCGACCTGAGGAATTTGTTATAATCGATTAAGGGACTTTGGTATGCTCGATCTAGGGACTTTGTTATACTGGGCCAGGGGACTTTTTTATACTCGATGAAGGGACTTTGTTACACTGGACCAGGGGACATTTTTATTCTCGATTAGGGGACTTTGTTATCATCGATCAGGGGACTTTGTTATACTGGACCAGGAGACTTTGTTATACTCGATCAGGGAACGTTGCTATCCTCGATGAGGGAACTTTGTTATACTCATCCAAGGGGCTTTGTTATTTTCCATCAGGGGACTTTGTTATACTCGATCAGGGGACTTTGGTATGCTCCATCTAGGGACTTTGTTATACTCGATCAGGGACTTTGTTATACTCGATAAGAGGACTTTGTTAGACTCGATAAGGGGACTTTGTTAGACTTGAACAGGGGACTTTGTTATACTTGACCAGGGGACTTTGTTATACTCGATTAGGCGGCTTTGTTATACTCGATCAGGGGACTTTCTTATACTCGATTAGAGGCCTTTTTTACACTCGATCAGGGGACTTTGTTATACTCGTGCAGGGAGCTTTGTTATACTCGATCAGGGGACTTTGTTATACTCGAACAGGAGGCTTTGTTATACTCGATTAGGGGACTTTGCTATACTCGACCAGGGGACTTTGTTATACTCGAGCAGGGGGCTCTGTTATACTCGATTAGGGGACTTTGTCTTACTCGCTCAGGGCCCTTTGCTATACTGGACCGGGGACTTTGTTATAATCGATCAGGGGACTTTGGTATGCTTGATCTAGGGACTTTGTTATACTCGATCAGGGGAATTTGTTATACTCGATCAGGGGACTTTGTTATACTCGACCAGGGGACTTTTTTATCCTTGATCAGGGGACTTTGTCATACTCGACCAGAGGACTTTGTTATACTCGATCAGAGGATATGTTATACTCGATCAGGGGGCTTTGTTATACTCGATCAGGGGATTTTGCTATACTCGACCAGGTGACTTTCTTATACTCGATCAGGGGACTTTGTTATACTCGACCAGTGGACTTTTTTATACTTGATTCAGGGGACTTTGTCATACTAGATCTGTGGACTTTCCTATATTTGACCAATGGACTTTGCTATACTCGATGAGCGGCCTTTGTTATACTCGATCAGGGGACTTTGTTATACTTGATTAGGGGACTTTGTTATACTCGATCAGGGGACTTTGTTACAATGGACCAGGGGACATTTTTAAACTCGATAAGGGGACTTTGTTATTCTCGATCAGGGGACTTTTGTTACACTCGATTAGGGAACTTTGTTATACTCGACCAGGGACCTTTGTTATACTCGATTAGGAGACTATGTTATACTCGATCTGGGGACTTTGTTATACTCGAAAAGGGGAATTTGTTATATTCGATAAGGGTTTTTGTTAGACTCGAACAGGGGACTTTGTTATACTCGACCAGGGGCCTTTGTTATACTCGATCAGGGGACTTTGTTATACGCGATCAGGAGACTTTGTTATACTCGATTAGGGGCCTTTGTTATACTCGATGAGGGTGCTTTATTATGCTCGACCAGGGGACTTTGTTTTACTCGATTAGGGGACTTTGAAATATTCGACCAGGGGACTTTTTCTATACTTGATCAGGGGACTTTGTCTTACTCGACCAGAGGCCTTTGTTATACTCGATCGGGGAACTTTGTTATACTCGATGAGTGGACTTTACTATATTTGACCAATGGACTTTGCTATACTCGATGTGGGGCCTTTGTTATACTCGATCAGGGGACATTGTTATACTCGACCAGGTGACATTGTTATACTCGATCAGGGGACTTTGTTATACTCGACCAGAGGACTTTGTTATACTCGATCAGGTGATATGTTATACTCGATCAGGGGACTTTGTTATACTCGATCAAAGGACTTTGTTATAATCGACGAGGGGCTTTTTTATACTCGATTAGCTAACTTTGTTATACTCGACTAGGAGACTTTGTGATACTCGATCAGGGGACTTTGTTATACTCCACCAGGGACTTTGTTATATTCGATCAGGGGATATGTAATACTCGATCAGGGGACTTTGTTATACTCGATCAGGGGACTTTGTCATACTCGACCAGAGGACTTTGTTATACTCGATCAGGGGATATGTTATACTCGATCAGGGGATATGTTATACTCGATCAGGGGTCTTTGTTATACTTGATCAGGGGACTTTGTTATACTTGATCAGGGGACTTTGTTATACTAGATCAGGGTACTTTGTTATACTTGATCAGAGGACTTTGTTTTACTCGACCAAGGGCCTTTGTTATGCTCGATTAGAAAACTTTGTTATACTCGACCAGGGAACTTTTTTATACTCCACCAGGGGCTTTGTGATACTCGATCAGTGGATATGTTATACTCGATCAGGGGACTTTGTTATACTCGGTTCAGGGGACTTTGTTATACTCGTCCAAGGGGCTTTTTTATACTAGGATCAGGGGACTTTGTTATACTCGATGAGGGGACTTAGTCTTACTCGATCAGGGCCCTTTGTCTTACTCGACCAGGGGACTTTGTTATAATCGATTAGGGGACTTTGTTATCCTCGATCTGGGGACTTTGTTAAACTAGGCCAGGAGACGTTGTTATACTCGATCAGTGGATATGTTATACTCGATCAGGGGACTTTGTTATACTAGACCAGGGGACTTTGTTATACTCGATCAGGGGACTTTGTTATACTCGATCAGGGAACTGTTATACTCATCCAGGGGGCTTTGTCATACTCGACCAGGGGAATTTGTTATACTCGGTCAGGGGACTTTGTTATACTCGATTAGGGAACTTTGTTATACTCATCCAGGGGGCTTTGTCATACTCGATTAGGTGACTTTCTAATACTCGATCAGGGTGATTTTGTCTTACACGATCAGGGCCCTTTGCTATACTCGACCGGGGGATTTTGTTATAATCGATCAGGGGACTTTGGTATGCTCGATCTAGGGACTTTGTTATTCCGGGTCAGGGGACATTTTTATACTCGATGAGGGGACTTTGTTTCACTGGACCAGGGGACATTTTTATACACGATTAGGGGACTTTGTTATACTCGATCAGGTGACTTTGTCTTACTCGAACAGGGCTCTTTGCTATACTCGACCGGGGGACTTTGTTATAATGGATTAGGGAGCTTTGGTATGCTCGACCTAGGGACTTTGTTATACTCGATCAGGGACTTTGTTATACTCGACCAGGGGCCTTTGTTATACTCGATTAGGGGACTTTGTTATACTCGATAACGGGACTTTGTTATACTCGATAAGGGGAATTTGTTATACTCGATAAGGGGACTTTGTTATACTCGATCAAGGGACTTTCTTATACTCGATTAGAGGCCTTTTTTGGACTCGATCAGGGGACTTTGTTATACTCGATCAGGAGGCTTTCTTATACTCGATCAGGGACTTTGCTCTACTCGACCAGGGGACTTTGTTATACTCAATCAGGGGATATGTTATACTCAATCAGGGGACTTTGTTATACTCATCCAGGGGACTTTGTTATACTCGATCAGGGGACTTTGTTATACGTGATTAGGAGACTTTGTTAAACTCGATTAGGAACGTTTGTTATACTCGTCCACGGGGGCTTTGTTATACTAGGATCAGGGGACTTTGTTATACTCGATGAGGGGACTTAGTCTTATTCGATCAGCGCCCTTTGTTATACTCGACCAGGGGACTTTGTTATAATCGATTAGGGAACTTTGTTATACTTGGTCAGAGGACTTTGTTATACTCGACCAGGGGCCTTTGTTATACTAGATAAGAAAAGTTTGTTATACTCGACCAGGGGACTTTGTTATACTCGTCCAAGGGGCTTTTTTATACTAGGATCAGGGGACTTTGTTATACTCGATGAGGGGACTTTGTGATACTCGATCAGTGGATATGTTATACTCGATCAGGGCCCTTTGCTATATACTCGACACCAAGGGACTTTTGTTATAATCGATCAGGGACTTTGGTATGCTCGATCTAGGGACTTTGTTATACTGGAGCCAGGGACTTTTTGCCGATAGAAGGGAGAACTTGTACCACTGGACAGGGGACATTTTATTCTCGATTGAGGACTGTTATCCTCGATCAGGGACTTTGTTATACTGGACCGGAGACTTTGTTATACTCGATCAGGGAACGTTGCTATACTCGATGAGGGAACTTTGTTATACTCATCCAGGGGGCTTTGTTATTTTCCATCAGGGGACTTTGTTATACTCGATCAGGGGACTTTGGTATGCTCGACAGGGGGACTTTGTTATAATCGATTAGGGGACTTTGGTATGCTCGATCTAGGGACTTTGTTATACTCGATCAGGGACTTTGTTATACTCGATAAGGAGACTTTGTTATACTCGATAAGGGGAATTTGTTTTACTCGATAAGGGAACTTTGTTAGACTCGAACAGGGGACTTTGTTGTTCCATACTTGACCAGAGACTTTGTTATACTTTCCGAGTCGGCGCTTTTATTCGCACTCGATAAAGGGGCTTTCTTCTCTTTCGATTAGAGCCTTTTGAAACTCGATGTGGGGATTTCGACATCTCGACAGGAGCTTTATTTTTCTCGATTAGGGACTTTGTCTTTTCTAAAAGCTCAGGGCCACTTCGCTATACTGGACCGGGGACTTTGTTATAATCGATCAGGGGACTTTGGTATGCTTGATCTAGGGACTTTGTTATACTCGATCAGGGGACTTTGTTATCCTCGACCAGGGGACTTTTTTATACTTGATTTAGGGGACTTTGTCATACTAGATCTGTGGACTTTCCTATATTTGACCAATGGACTTTGCTATACTCGATGAGCGGCCTTTGTTATACTCGATCAGGGGACTTTGTTATACTTGATTAGAGGACTTAATTATACTCGATCAGGGGACTTTGTTACACAGGACCAGGGGACATTTTTATACTCGATTAGGGGACTTTGTTATTCTCGACCAGGGACCTTTGTTATACTCGATTAGGGGACTTTGTTATGCTCGATATGGGGACTTTGTTATACTCGAAAAGGGGAATTTGTTATATTCGATAAGGGTTTTTGTTAGACTCGAACAGGGGACTTTGTTATACTCGACCAGGGGCCTTTGTTATACTCGATCAGGGAACTTTGCTATACTCGACCAGGGATCTCTTTTATACTTGACCAATGGACTTTGTTATCCTCGATGAGGGGCCTTTGTTATACTCGATGAGGGGACTTTGTTATACTCAACCAGGGGACTTTGTTATACTCGATCAGGGGACTTTTTTATACTCGACCAGAGGACTTTGTTATACTCAATCAGGGGATATGTTATACTCGATCAGGGGAATTTGTTATACTCAACCAGGGGAGTTTGTTATACTCGATCAGGGGACTTTGTTATACGCGATCAGGAAACTTTGTTATATTCGATTAGAGGACTTAGAAATATTCGACCAGGGGACTTTTTTATACTTGATCAGGGGACTTTGTCTTACTCGACCAGAGGCCTTTGTTATACTCGATCGGGGAACTTTGTTATACTCGATGAGTGGACTTTACTATATTTGACAAATGGGCTTTGCTATACTCGATGTGGGGCCTTTGTTATACTCGATCAGGGGACATTGATATACTCGACCAGGTGACATTGTAATACTCGATCATGGGGACTTTGTTATACTCGACCAGAGGACTTTGTTATACTCGATCAGGTGATAAGTTATACTCGATCAGGGGACTTTGTTATACTCGATCAGAGGACTTTGTTATACTCGACGATGGGCTTTTTTATACTCGATTAGAAAACTTTGTTATACTCGACCAGGAGACTTTGTGATACTCGATCAGGGGACTTTGTTATACTCCAACAGGGACTGCTATATTGAGTCAGGGATGTGTAATACTCGTCAGGGGACTTTGTTATAACTCGATCAGGGGACTTTGTCATACTCGATCGAGAGGATTTTGTTATACTCGATCAGGGGATATGTTATACTCGATCAGGGGTCTTTGTTATACTTGATTAGGGGACTTTGTTATACTAGATCAGGGGACTTTGTTATACTTGATCAGAGGACTTTGTTTTACTCCACCAAGGGCCTTTGTTATGCTCGATTAGAAAACTTTGTTATACTCGACCATGGAACTTTGTTATACTCCACCAGGGACTTTGTGATACTCGATTGGTGGATATTTATTTATAAATCAGGGGTTTGTTGTCACCTCGGTTCAAGGGGACTTTGTTATACTTCAATCCAAGGCTTTTTTATATACTAGAGGATCCAGGGACTTCTGTTCCTTTTCGATGAGGACTTAGTCTGCCGATCAGGAGCCCTTCATCTTGCCGACCAGGGACTTTGTTATTGTCGATTAAGGGGACTTTGTTATCCTCGATCTGGGGACTTTGTTAAACTAGGCCAGGAGACGTTGTTATACTCGATCAGGGGATATGTTATACTCGATCAGAGGACTTTGTTATACTGGATCAGGGGACTTTGTTATACTCGATCAGGGGACTTTGTTATACTCGATCAGGGAACTGTTATACTCATCCAGGGGGCTTTGTCATACTCGTCCAGGGGAATTTGTTATACTCGATCAGGGGACTTTCTTATACTCGATCAAGGGATTTTGTCTTACACGATCAGGGCCCTTTGCTATACATGTACTCGACCGGGGGATTTTGTTATAATCGATCAGGGGACTTTGGTATGCTCGATCTAGGGACTTTGTTATACCGGGCCAGGGGACTTTTTTATACTCGATGAGGGGACTTTGTTTCACTGGACCAGGGGACATTTTTATACACGATTAGGGGACTTTGTTATACTCGATCAGGGGACTTTGTCTTACTCGATCAGGGCCCTTTGCTATAATCGACCGGGGGACTTTGTTATAATCGATTAGGGGGCTTTGGTATGCTTGACCTAGGGACTTTGTTATACTCGATCAAGGACTTTGTTATACTCGACCAGGGGCCTTTGTTATACTCGATTAGGGGACTTTGTTATACTCGATAACGGGACTTTGTTATACTCGATAAGGGGAATTTGTTATACTCGATAAGGGGACTTTGTTATACTCGATCAGGGGACTTTCTTATACTCGATTAGAGGCCGTTTTGGACTCGATCAGGGGACTTTGTTATACTCGAGCAGGGGGCTTTGTTATACTCGATCAGGGGACTTTGTTATACTCGATCAGGAGGCTTTCTTATACTCGATCAGGGACTTTGCTATACTCGACCAGGGGACTTTGTAATTCTCAATCAGGGGATATGTTATACTCGATCAGGGGACTTTGTTATACTCATCCAGGGGACTTTGTTATACTCGATCAGGGGACTTTGTTATACGCGATCAGGAGACTTTGTTATACTCGATTAGGAACGTTTGTTATATTCGTCCAGGGGGCTTTGTTATACTAGGATCAGGGGACTTTGTTATACTCGATGAGGGGACTTAGTCTTACTCGATCAGCGCCCTTTGTTATACTCGACCAGGGGACTTTGTTATAATCGATTAGGGAACTTTGTTATACTTGATCAGAGGACTTTGTTATACTCGACCAGGGGCCTTTGTTATACTAGATAAGAAAACTTTGTTATACTCGACCAGGGGACTTTGTCATACTCGACCAGAGGACTTTGTTATACTCGATCAGGGAACTTTGTTATACTCATCCAAGGGGCTTTGTCATACTCGATCAGCGGACTTTCTTATACTCAATCAGGGGATTTTGTCTTACACGATCAGGGCCCTTTGCTATACTCGACCTGGGGACTTTGTTATAATCGATCAGGGGACTTTGGTATGCTCGATCTAGGGACTTTGTTATACTGGGCCAGGGGACTTTTTTATACTCGATGAAGGGACTTTGGTACACTGGACCAGGGGACATTTTTTTTCTCGATTAGGGGACTTTGTTATCCTCGATCAGGGGACTTTGTTATACTGGACCAGGAGACTTTGTTATACTCGATCAGGGAACGTTGTTATACTCGATGAGGGAACTTTGTTATACTCATCCAGGGGGCTTTGTTATTTTCCATCAGGGAACTGTGTTTTACTCGATCAGGGGACTTTGGTATGCTCGACCGGGGGAC
>NW_024747376.1:0-8361 GCF_018991925.1 Homarus americanus
CCCTTTCTTCCTACACACCTGACTGCAAAAGAATTATAAAATACACACATCCAACTAAATCTATAATTAAAGTAAATCTATTCGGCACTACCCCAAAGAAAACAGGAAACAACCCCGACACGAACCTAGCACACTCCACTCCTCTTCCCGACTCCCCGACACACACAGTCACGTAACCGCCCATCCCTCACCTACATACACCTCACTCAGACCTCGCTCACAGTCACTCGACAAGTTAGACCTCATCTCTGCACCCCAGAATTTCAATCTCCTATAAGTAACAAATTATACAACATGATCACCATTATGCAATACAACTGTAGAGCATATCACTCAAACAGACATGCCATCTCTCTCCTCATACAAGAACACAACCCAGACATCCTCCTCCTCAACTCAATATGCACAGACACCAAAATCAAGCACTTCGGCTACACAAGCAGACAATCACCCCACGAACTATTCGAGGGCGTTGCAATCCTCATCAGATCCTCCATGAAACACGAATTCATCACCAACTTTGCCTTCAAACACTTCATGGCCGCCAAGATCGACACTCAACACGGACAGATTATCATCTGCACAACATACTCAAGACCTAACTCGCGTATCCCCTTCACAGACCTAAACTCCATCTTTAACAACTCACACCTACCTGTAATACTAATGGCCGACCTCAATGCACACCACACCGCATTCCAACACAACCGCATCGACCCCCTTGGCCAACAACTACACGCTTTGGTCACTCACAAAAACCTTCACCACATTGGCCCTTTCTTCCCCACATTCTACGCTGCTCACGGCAAAGGCACTCCAGACATCGTCATCACCAACACCCCTGCCCTCCAATTCCAACACTACATCACTCCCGGCCCCCTATCAGGCTCAGACCACATTCCCATCACTCTTCACCTCTCCAACAATCCCATCCTCCTCCCAGCAACCTCACCTCAATACCAGTATCAACACGCAGATTGGGATGCCTTCAAGAAAACACTCTCTGAACAACAATACACTCTCAACCTCGAACACCAACCCACTAGGATGATTGAGGAAACCTGGACACACCTTTTCAACACTATCACCGCCATAGCAGATACCCACATTCCTAAACACCGGTTCAAGAAAAAATACTCCTTCACACCCTCCATAAGAACTCAACGCCTACTTCACTGCTACAGGACACGATTCGAACTAAACAAACTTAACCTGGCACCAGTTTCCACAGACATCTCCACACTAAGAACACACATCATCCATAGCCTCCGTCAAGATCATGAGGTTCACTGGGCAAAACTCGTAGAGGCTGCCCAAGAACACAGAACACATAACCCCCGAGAATTTTGGCAAAGGATCGCCAGGCTGAAAGGAACTGCGAAACTCCCCTTTGATCACCTGCTAGTAAATGGTAGGAAAATCAATGAGCCAGCCGAGGTAGCACAAACACTAAAACAACACTGGGAACACATTTTCCACCCACACCCCCCCACACAACAAAGGTACATCTTAAACCACATAAACAACATCACCACACACATGCAAACACTTCACGACAGAACAACTCCTGACAACACTATAGATACCTCCACTCTCACACAGGACCACCCCCTCACTGCTCCTTTCACCCCAACAGAAGTCGCACAAGCACTGGACAAAACCAAAAAGAAAACTCCAGGTGACAGCAATATTGGTCAAGCAATCCTGAAGCACCTGCCCCGAGAAACAATCACAGCCATTACATACCTCTACAACACCCAACTGGCTACAGGATACTTCCCAAAGCTCTTTAAGACAGCCACAGCCGTCATGATACCTAAACCAAACAAAAACCCAACAGATCCTCAAAACTACAGACCGATCAGCATACTAGAAGTCTTAGGCAAAACTTTTGAAAGACTATACAACACCCGCCTCAGATACCACCTTGAAGATGAACAACTACTGTCCTACAAGCAGTTCGGCTTCAGAGCACACCACTCAACTCAAGACGCACTCAATATAATCACAAACTACCTCCACATGAACAAAGATGCATACAAGATAGCACTCATTACAAAAGACGTACAAAAAGCCTTCGACACAGTTTGGCACGATGGATTAAAGTACAAGATATGCACCAATTTTAACCTACCTCAAAAATCACAACAATTACTATGTAACTTCCTAACAGACAGAAAAATGAGGATAAAAGTCACACCTGCCTACTCTGACCACTTCACACTGCATGCAGGAGTCCCACAAGGATCAGTCCTGTCCCCAACACTATACATTCTTTACACAAACGACTTACCCGACCCCTTACACATCGACTCTCTGACAATACACTACGCCGACGATGTAACCCAACTAGTCAGACACAGAACTCTTGATCACCTAACAGACAAAGCACACAGGGAACTCGAACAAGTTACACAATGGGAACTCCGATGGCGAATACAAACCAACCCGAACAAAGCACAAATCACCTACTTCGGCACCAAAAGACAACAACCACGTCACATTTACCTAAACCCCTACATCGCCTACCCTTCACCTATAACTATCAAACGAACAAACACAATCCTAGGAGTCACATTCAACAACACCCTCACCATGACACTACACACCAATATGAAGGCTTTGATCGCAAAGAAAACACTCGGGAATATATACAGATTCAGAACCGCATCAATCAAAACCAAAACACACCTATTCAAAGCCCTCTTACGCCCACTATTGACTTATGCACCTAACACACTCCAGCTAGCACCACCATCAAGCGCCAAGAAACTTCAAGTCATTCAAAACAAAGCACTAAGATTCATCCATAACACACACTGGTCATCCTTCACCCGAAATAGTCATTTACATGAACTCAGCTCCGTCCCCCCACTTAACATCTACTGGAGACAACTAGGCGACAAACAAATAGAATCACTCCTCACTAATTACCCTCAATGGGAGGATTATTTCGACAACATCATACTCCCACGCAGATTCAGACAAAATACTCGCCAGCAGACCAAAACCTCCTCCCTCCTTTGTATTAACCTATATTTTACCCAAAAAAAAAAAAAAAAAAAAAAAAAAAAATTACTAGATTGACCTAACCTCATACAACCCTCATAACGATTCCTCCCCCCTTCACTCCAAACCCACGCCACCTATAGACTCAAGACACTCAAACAAAAAAAAAAAAAAAAAAAAAAAAAATAACCGCTCGACACTAATAACACCCCCAAACAAAAAGAAAAGAAAAAAACCTAACAATCCCCCCAAAATAAAAACCTAATGTACCCAGCCATTACTAGCAATCCCACACAAAATAAAAAATAACTATTCTACCATTAACTAACCACACCCTATCACTCCTCCCAAAACAAAAACCTAATACCCAGCCGTTACTAGCAATCCCACACAAAATAAAAATAACCATTCTACCATTAACTAACCACACCCTATCACTCCTCCCAAAACAAATACCTAACTTACCCATCCCATACTAACTCGGATGACATGTACGTTTCCCTTAGCCAATAAGGTCGGGGAGAGTTCCACAGTGCCTGTACGCAAACCCTCTCCCTCAAGAATGTTACCTACACTGTTTTATGGGCACCTCCCTTAGCCAATAAGGTCGGAGAGGTGTGTCTAATAAAAACGGTACCAAATTGCAGACGACATTGAACGCCTCCTTTAGCCAATAAGGTCGGGGAGGGGTGCAATGTACCTGTACACAAACCCTCTCCCTCAAGAATGGGGCCAGAACTCACAATACCTGCAAGAGCCTACCGCAATTGCAGAAGTCCTTTACTAGCCAAAGGGAAGAAAGAATGCAATGATTAACCCAACTCTGCCAACTACTAACAAAACCTACAATCCTCCCAAAAGAAAAACTTAACCCACCCAACCTTACTCACAATCCCTCCTATAAAAAAAAAAAAAAATGCTAACTCTCCATCCAATCACTAATCAACACCTTCAATCCTCCCAAAAGAAAAACTTAACCCACCCAATCTTACTCACAATCCCTCCTAAAAAAAAATAAAAAATAAAAAAATAAAAAAAGCTAACTCACTATCCAATCACTAATCAACACCCTCAATCCCCCCAAAGAAAAACTTAATATACCCGACCTTTCTAACAAGCCCCTTCGACCCTCCTAAAAAAAAAATAAATAAAAAAAAACAAATAAATAAATATAAAAAAAAACTTATGACTCAATACAACTATTCATTAGCAACACAAATCATATCACACCTAAGGAATCCTTCCATACTATAAATTAACCCAACAACCTCCAAAGCCCCCCTCTCCTCTCCTCGCCTCCCCTCTCCTCTCCTCTCCTCCCCCCTCCTCCCGACAACCGAACCATACCTGACCTTATAACAATTATCCTAACCCTCCCCCTCTCCCCTTACTACATTTCCACGCAAACGCATACACACTCACACAACAACCCCCCCTAAGCAATTCTAATTCACCCCCGCCAGACAAAGCCTCTCATAACACCACAACTCTCCAAAACCAAATCAAACATACCCAACCTCTATACCAGCCACTGTCAACATTATCGATCTAACTCAAGACTGAAACCAAACAACCTATATCTCACTCTCATCTCCGTTCACAATTTGACAAAGCTCAAATCTGTCCCCTGCTATTACTAAATAACTCTCCTACGATACACTCATCCTTCCTTACTACGAATACTTTGACATTTCAAGCTCAAAGATTCAAAACTCTTCCTCCAACTCTCTCCATTTCTCTCTGACATAGCTGAAAGACCCACAACTCTCAGAAACAAATCAAAACATACCCAACGTCTGTGACATCCAATTCTCAATAAAATCGACCTAACTCAAGAATGAAACCATTCAGCCTATATCTCATTCTCGTCTCCGTTCATAATTTGACAAAAAAGCTCAAATCTGTCTGCTGCTATTACTAAAAAGTCTCCTACGATACGCTCATCCTTCCTTACTATGAATACTTTGTCATTTCAAGCTCAAAGATTCAAAAACCCTTCCTCCAACTCGCTCCGTTCCTCTTTGACATAGCTCAAAGACTTTACCTTCATCTTTATCCAAACAACCCTACGACTAGCAAAATTTCTATATTTTCACCTTCTCTGTTTGCTTTGATCGTGTGTGCCTGTGCGTCCGTCCACCTGCGTTTCTCGGCTTGCGCCGCTGCCGTGGCGGGGCGGTTCTTCCTACGCTCTGCCAACACTGCCCGAGCTAAGACGACAATCAGAACACCCGCGTTGGCCCTTTGCTTGCTCGGACCTGCTCCCGCCCTCCCTCTGCCTCGTCCTGATTGTTGTTGTTGTTGCACCCTCAGGGCATTTTGCCTACCCCCTCACGCAAGCGGTGTTTAGCCACTGCACCTGTTCTCTCCTTCTAAAATTCACTTCCATCCTCCCTTTATTCTTCCTCTGAACCTCCTTCCCCCCTGTCACTAGCATTTTTCTTTCTTTTTTGACACCGGAATTCGTAATTCGCGCTGACGACACAACAATACTGCTCAGCTGCTAGTGAAATACCAATTGAATTCCAGGTTACGAAACTGTTGTTCAACACTGCAACACTGTAATGTCTAGGGAATGCTGAGTGGAGTCTATCTCAACCGGCTCAATCTGGATATATACCAACAGGCTGTAATATTTGTATATTACGAATTCTGCACGTATTTGTATGTGACAGAGATAAGGAGCGCTCACTACATATCGTCTCAATACGGGATATAGTTTTAAACACTCAGATTATGTAACGCGTCACTGCTGTGTGGTTTCTTGTTTTTCACAAGACACAGACGGATGATACGACTACCAGTTTGAAGAATCCGTACACACCGCTTGCCACCTATATGAATCGGCTGCTTGTCCAATTAACCAGTCCGTTCACACATATTTATATTTGGGTTTTAAGTAACGAAACCCAAACGGTAGTTCCTTTGTTTTATTATAAAAGGTTGTATATATAATTCCTGGGTGTATATCAACCGTAAGTCTCACTGTCTAGGAGTGAATGAGAAAGGGACGGCGTTTATGTATGATAAACGTTTGGTCACGTCCTTTCGATATGAGTTGAGGTGAGCTACTCAAGCTTAGGGGCATCGCAGTGCGTGCTTACAGAAATGCTGAGCTATGGGTCTCGCCCTCTTGGGTAAGTTGCCCGCTCACGTGTCAATCTCATGTCTTACTCATAGACAGTGGAAAGTTACAGGGTGGTGAATCTGAATATAATATCAGATGTATTGACCCATTTATATAATACGTTCTGTTGATGAGACAGGGGCCTATTACATGATCGAGTATAACAAAGGCCCCTCATCGAGTATAACAAAGCCCCCTGATCGAGTAGAGCAAAGTCCCCTGATCGAGTATATTAAAGTCCCCTGATCGAGTATAACAAAGACCACTATCGAGAATAAAAAGTCCCCTCATCGAGTATAAGAAAGTCTCCTGATCGAGAATAACAAATTCACCTGAACGAGTATAACAAAGCCCCCTGAACGAGGATAACAAAGATACCTGATCGAGTTTAAAAAGTGCCCTGATAGAGTATAACAAAGTTCCCTGATCGAGTATAGCAAAGTCCAATGATCGAGTATATTAAAG
This sequence comes from Homarus americanus, assembly GCF_018991925.1. NCBI lineage: Eukaryota > Metazoa > Arthropoda > Malacostraca > Decapoda > Nephropidae > Homarus > Homarus americanus. The sequence goes on from NW_024747376.1 coordinate 6,602, forward strand.
TCCCCTGATCGAGTATAACAAATTCCACTGATCGAGTATAACAAAGACCCTTCATCAAGTATAACAAAGTCCCCTGATCGAGTATAACAAAGTCCCCTGATCGAGTATAACAAAGGCCCCTGATCGAGTATAACAAAGTCCCTAGTCGAGAGTGTAACAAAAGGCTCACTCATCGAGTATAACAAAGGCACTGATCGAGTATAAGCAAAGTCCCTGATCGCGTATAGCAAAGTCCCCCCGATCGAGGCATAACCGAAGGCCCCTCATCGGGTACAACAAGTCCCTGATTGGGTACAACAAAGGCCCTGGTCGAGTATAACAAAGTCCCCTGATCAAGAATAACAAAGAACCCTGATCGAGCATAACAAAGTCCCCAGATCCAGTATAACAAAGTCATCTGATAGAGTAACACAAAGGCCCCTCATCGAAAATAACAAAGGCCCCTGATCGAGTATAACAAAGTCCCCTGATTGAGTATAACAAAGTCCCCTGATCGAGTATAACAAAGGCCCCTGATCGAGTATAATAACGTCACCTGATCGAGTATAGCAAATTCCCCTGATCGAGTACAACAAAGTTCCCTGATCGAGTGTAACAAAGTCCCCTGATCGAGTATAACAAAGTCCATTGATTTAGTATAACAAAGCCCCTTGATCGAGGATAAGAAAGTCCCCTGACCGAGTAAAACAAAGTCCCCTGATCAAGCATAACAAAGCCCCCTCATCGAGTATAACAAAGTCCCCTTATCGAGTATAACAAAGTCCCCTGATCGAGTATAACATTCGCCCCTCATCGAGTACAACAAAGCCCCCTCATCGAGTACAACAAAGTCCCCTGATCGAGTATAACAAAGTCCCCTGATCGAGTTTAACAAAGGCTCCTCATCGAGTATAACAAAGGCCCCTGATCGAGTATAACAAAGTCCCCAGATCGAGCAAAACAAAGTCCCCTGATCGAGTATAACAAAGGCCCCTCACCGGGTATAACCAAAGTCCCCTGATCGAGGTATAACAAGTCCCCTGATCGAGAGTATAACAAAGGCTCCTCATCGAGTATAACGAGGCTGATCGAGTATAACAAAGTCACCTAGTCGCTGGTATAACAAAGTCCCGATCCGGGGGTATAACAAAGGCCCTCATCATGGTATAACCAAGAGTCCCCAGATTGGTACAACAGGCCCTGGTCGGTATAATAAAAGCCCTTGATCCGAGAATAACAAAGTCCTAATTGGTACAACAAGGCCTCGTCGGTATAACAAAGTCCCCTGATCGAGTATAACAAAGAACCCTGATCGAGTATAACAAAGTCCCCAGATCCAGTATAACAATGTCATCTGATAGATTAAAACAAAGGCCCCTCATCGAGTATAACAAAGTCCACTGATCAAGTATAACAAAGTCCATTGATCGAGTATAACAAAGTCCCCTGATCGAGTATAACAAAGTCCCCTGATCAAGCATAACAAAGCCCCCTCATCGAATATAACAAAGTCCCTTTATCGAGAATAACAAAGTCCCCTGATCGAGTATAACAATGGCCCCTCATCGAGTACAACAAAGCCCCCTGATCGAGTACAACAAAGTCTCCTGTTCGAGTATAACAAAGTCCCCTGATCGAGTATAACAAAGGCTCCTCATCGAGTATATCAAAGGCCCCTGATCGAGTATAACAAAGTCCCCTGATCGAGTATAACAAACTCCCCTGATCGAGAATAACAAAGGCCCCTCATCGAGTATAACAAAGTCCCCTGATCGAGTATA
>NW_024747377.1:0-28341 GCF_018991925.1 Homarus americanus
GTAATATCCCGATTTACGCGGTCAATTAAACCCGTGGAGTAGCGCGTAAAACGAGAAACACGTTAATGGAATAACAGAACATATGGGATTAATTGAAACAGAGACTGGGCCGACTCCCAAACTCCACTTTTTCCAACACAATACCTATGTTGTAGGAAAAATAACATCTTAATTTTATGATGGTATGCACACACAATTAATATTTAAGAGAAATACAGTCACCAGGTTAATGTCCATTCAAATAATGGACTCAACTCCCCCTTCCCACACTCTGGCTCCTCCCTCCCTGAGAAATGTTTGGGTGAAAACACTAGATTTTAAGGTATACTGTATTTATAAATAATACCTCAGACTAAAGTTAGGATAATATAATTGACATTGCTGGATTCCTTGCAAGACCAAGAATATTTTGAATATACACGTCATATATTTTGCACAAAAGATAAATTATTTGCTCTCTGTAAACAAAATTCTTACATTAGATCTAAAATTTGTATGTCTAATGCAAAATCCATGATGTTTATATTTAAAATGATCATCATATTGTAAGAATTCCAGCACTGTAAATTATATTCTGGCCGGGTAGTTTTTATGAATTTTATGAGCTAAAACAAATATCTTCAGTAAATAAAAAAATTACACTTCACCCGCATAAATGAGTAATTTCACCGCGTGCATCCCGGTTCTGGCAAGGTACTGCGTAAATGACCAAACGTGTAAACGAGAACCGCGTAAATCGAGGTTCAACTGTATTATTATTACTTTATTTAATATCTGTTTCTTTTAAGACCATGGAATTCATACCAACGATAAGATAAGGAAGAAGGCTTTTGCTTGACGGCTACACCTACATCGTTGATAAACGGAAGACACTGTAATATATTGGCGATGTGAACGCAAAGGAAGTTGTTGGGGACGATTAAAAACAGAAGAAGACGTTATTCAAGGAGAAGCAAGTAATCACTCATGTCCACCTGATGCCGGACGTAACCTGTCCTTGAAAACAGTAAAGAAAATTAAAGAAAGAGCCAGACAGTTGGAGGAAGTGACATCGACTATTATACAAAACTGCACCAGTGAGTACCCACTTGATGCTGCAGGAGCTCTTCGTAAGAAAGAAACTCTAGCAAGAATGGTGCGCAGACAACACATGGCACCAGACGGGGACTTTTTAACTGACGACTTACGGAAATCAATTACAGGAGAAGACTTTGTCATCCATAAAAGTGACAACCTGCTAATTCAGTCAACACCTTGAAACTTACAGCTTCTTGCTTTCAAAGACCACTGGCTGTGTGATGGGACATTTGATTCTGTGCCAGTAGGCTTTCAGTTACATACAGTGCATGTTATGCTGGATGAGAGCCATACAACTCCCTTGGTATACTGCATCGCAAGGAACAAAAACCAAGCAAATTATGACATGATTTTTAGCACCCTCAAGCAAGTGAGACCAGATCTCAATCCTGTTTCAGTCACCATTGTCTATGAAAGAGGGGCTCTTAATAGCATCACAACATGTTTCCCAAACACAAAATTTTTTGGATGTTTTTTCCATTTTGGGCAGTGCTTGTGGAGACAAACACAGGGCTTAGGACTACAGACTTGGTATAATGACCCAAGAAATGCACTCGTCATAAAGTCCGTTCAAGCTTTAGCATTTGTGCCAGTCAGTGACGTTGCTGAAAGCTTCAATGAATTTGTCTCAGCACCGGTATGAAGTCTTCACTTCCCAGCTGTTGCAGACCATGGAGCCCTACTTCAAGGTGCATCACGACAACATCAACACCAGCCATCAACAAAGCATTACCGAGTTCTTCGCCTGCAACCCACCACAGCCAGCCCAAGCCAGTGATAGTGACAGAGACAGTGATGGTGACTTTGAGGGATTTGTCAGGGAGGCACTAATAAGTACAGGTAGTTCTGCTATAACGCGATAATTGTGTTCTTGTAAAATATCATGTTATAGAAAATCGCGTAATAGAAATAACAGGGCTTATGGAGAAAATAGGGTTAGGTGCAGATTACTCGAAATCGAAAAAATTTAGTAGTTAGCCTAACACAAAGGATAGCACAGTCTAAATAAATGTTACATTCATATCTAATAATGAAATCATACAGTAAATGTAACACTTTACTTGATGGGGGAGAAGGGTGATTTTGAGGTTGATAAAATCGAGCTTCTCTTCAAGTGTTATATCCTTTCTTTTACGATCATCACCGGGAATTCTATCACCAGAACGCTTCTTGTTGATATTCTTCTTTACTATATTCACAGTTAATACCACAAAATTGGAGAAATAGTAAGAGAAAATCGCGTTATAGAAAACAAGCGTTCGCGTTATACAAATATCGGTCCTAATTCATAAATCGCGTTAGAGCAAATTCGCGTTATCAAAACACGCGTTATAGCAGAACTCACTGTATGGATGACAGTGATGATGACTCACCTGAGGGCCAGTAGCCTGCCCTCTGCCTCGGAACCAGCCTCCATTCCCGTACGCCGACCCATCTCTTCTACTAACGTAGGTGTTAAACCTAACCTTGTTTTTTTCTAACCTAACCTACAGTATATTATTCTCTTATTGATTGTTCTCTTCTATATTATGTGTGTGTGCATACCATCATAAAGCTAAGATGTTATTTTTACTAAAACGTACATATTGTGTTGGGAAAAAGTGGAGTTTGGGGGTCAGCCCAGTCTCCATTTCAATTAATCCCATATGTTATGTTGTTCACTTTACACGTTTCTCACTTTACGCGGGCCGCAGTGGGTTCAATTGACCGCGTAAAGCGAGGGTTTACTGAACAGTACTGTATGAGTATTATAATTTTCAAATATTATTGGTAAAGGTGGAGGAGACAGTTACCACCAGAAGTAACCTATGGATCTGAACCAAAATTCCTGGAGTTACTATTTGCATGACACTGAAAACGAAAATGGAAACAAGAATATGTAAAACCTCTTAGAACCTGACCTAACCTTATCTAGCATCCTAACCTGTGGACACTTTCAGCAGACACCAGAAAGAAGTTGGAGGCCTTTCAAAAGTGGTGTTATAGGAGAATGCTAAGAAAAGGCTACACTGAGAAAAAATCAAATGAAAAACTACTAAGATTAGCATGAACTTCAAAAGAAATACTTGAAATGTACAGAAAAAGAAAAACGAGATACAGTGAGTTCTGCTATAACGCGTGTTTTGATAACGCGAATTTGCTCTAACGCGATTTATGAATTAGGACCGATATTTGTATAACGCGAACGCTTGTTTGCTATAACGCGATTTTCTCTTACTATTTCTCCAATTTTGTGGTATTAACTGTGAATATAGTAAAGAAGAATATCAACAAGAAGCGTTCTGGTGATAGAATTCCCGGTGATGATCGTAAAAGAAAGGATATAACACTTGAAGAGAAGCTCGATTTTATCAACCTCAAAATCACCCTTCTCCCCCATCGAGTAAAGTGTTACATTTACTGTATGATTTCATTATTAGATATGAATGTAACATTTATTTAGACTGTGCTATCCTTTGTGTTAGGCTAACTACTAAATTTTTTCGATTTCGAGTAATCTGCACCTAACCCTATTTTCTCCATAAGCCCTGTTATTTCTATTACGCGATTTTCTATAACACGATATTTTACAAGAACACAATTATAGCGTTATAGCAGAACTACCTGTACTTGGTCAAATAATTAGGGATGAGGAATAATAACAAATATTAATGGACCAAGTTCAGGTCAGGGGGCCAAGGGAAGGCAGAGACTGGGATGAATGAAATAAATTAATAACTGGGTTTCCAGAGAGATACATAACCTCAGAGGATTGGCGACTACAACCGTAGAACGTTTAGAGTGGGGGAGTCCTCCACTCTAAAGATTCTACGGCTGTAGTCGCCAACCCACAGATATGAGGAGAGTACTCTGTATACTTGATCTTTAAATTCTGTCACAACTGCAGTTGAAAATGTATAATTACAAACACAAAGCAATTGCTCAAGCACATTATCAATTACTATGGAAGGAAAATGCAGGGGTTAAAAAGGTATTTGCTCCCGTATTGGCACCGAGTGACAGTCCTGCAACTACTGTATGATCTAAAGTTACCATAAATGTGTGTGTATATGTGCTTTCAGTTGACTAATTAAATTGCTGTTTAAGACACCATGACACTTTAAGAAAGTTGCTTTTATTGGGACCAGATATCAAAGTGAGTACTTTCTGCTTAATATGGCAAGAAGTTCGGGGAACAGAGCCTCCCCAGCTAGGAAGTTAGGTAAGGTTTGGTAGGTTTCTTTGGTTAGTTAGGTCAGGTTCTATTAGGTTCTAGTAAATGTCGCCTCTTAAAATAATTACTATAATAAGAACATCTGTGGAAAAATGAATGAAATCGACCAACTCCTTCTGGTGGTAGTGAGGTTCTCAGAAATTACCCAATTATTTTCATCTTCATAATCTCTTAACACAGGCTGAATTACATGACTTTTTTTTTACTTTTATCCTCTTCACCACTGATCGGCTCGTTAGCCGCTTAGGTGGTCGTTCACATCTCTGTTATGCACTGTTGGCAAGTACTGGGCATACACTGGCTCCTGAATATATCTGAACCTGCTCCAGTGCTGGTCATGTCTGGTCTTGAAAGAGCTCACACTCGGTGCCATCACAACACTCTTTGGCAGGTTGTTCCAAGAGTTCCCAACTTTTACTCTGAAAAGGTTTGCCTTTACAGTTTTCTGGACTGCGGCTTCTTCAACCTTGAGCTGTGACCCCTTGTGGGGCGAGCGTCTGCCAGCTCCAGGTATGGACACTTGACTGAGTAGTGCCCTTTGAGATGTTTAACACGTCAATTAGGTCCCCATTTTCCCGTCTGTAGGATAAGCTAGGCCATTGTTGGTGCTCTAATCTCTCTGGGTAGCTGAGGTGCTGAAGTGCAAGCATCAGTCTGGTGGCCCTCCTTTGTACATTTTTAATCATATGACAGAGTCTAGCATATCTCGGGGACCAGAAGGGGCGACAGTATTAATAACAGCGAGAAAAAGACCGGTGCATGACTGAAATACCACCCCCAATTTTCACTGATTATACTGTACTTGGGATTACTGTATTATGTTGGGGAAAAATATTAAAATGGGTGAAATCATGTGCTAACCTAACCAAACCTAAGAAAACCTGAACTGACCTGACCTATATCTTAACTCGCCTACATCTAGAAAACTAAGCATCAGTACAAGAAAATGAATAGAAGGAAAGGAGAATTTTCTATCTTCCACCGGTATTTCTCTCTCTGTTATGAATATGTTTTTCGTAATGTTTAGACAATTCTAAGACCTTTTTCTTCTGTAATATTTCCGCCGGTAATTAAGGATAACTGTTGTTTACGTCTCACAGAGAAGGTCTGACCACCCATCACGCAGTGCTCCTTACCTCCGTGTTGGCTTCTTTAGCGTCTACAGAGCATGTGCTGGGGTGTTGTGGGAGTTTCTTTTTGGCTATAGTGATAGGAGACACAATTGGGCAGAGTTTGTCTTAGCTAATGAACAATGCGTGGGTGTGTCGTGAGCGGACATTTGATTTTTCAGTACCAGAAAAAACAGATAAGGCTGAACAGGTGAAAAGAGCTGTGCCGATATTGTGATAAAATATTATTTTATGTCAATTGCAGAGTTTCATCAGAAAATGGTGTTAGGTTAGGTTTGGTTTTGTTGGTCTTTTATTTAGGCGATTTACTCGAAAAAAATAGATTTTCGTTAAGATTGATGGGTAGTGTGGGGGGCGGGGAAAATCTAAAAAATACTTGATTTCTGGCTGAAATTAATATCAAATTCGTTCGAAACTCGTCAAATAACATCGGAAAAACTTATTTTTAATATCCAAACAAAGACCGGTGCATTAGTAAAAATTGACTGAAGGAATAGCATAATCAGTGTATAAAACTGTGGTATAACTGCAGTTTAGGACAATATGGATCTCGAGTTGAGCAAAGTGTTTTCCGATTATTTAGACAATTTTAAGACACTTCTTTTATAACGTATCCCTCGCAAATTACTTAAATATACAGGAATTACTATAGAAGAAAAGTTTATTAAAATTGTCTTTAGCAATCGGAAAAAAACACATTGCTCAACTACTAGGGGTATTGGCCCACTCTTGAAATAAAAACATAATTACTTAACCACTGACGGTCACCAGCCGTATATTTGCCTTTTCTGCTTTATTAACTTTAGAAAATTATTTACTAGAATTAAAATAAGCACATACCTGCACCTGCTGTTTCCCATACACAGGTAACGTGGTACTGTAGTTGTGTACAATTTATAACTGGCAGGTGACAGCTTCACTACCAGGTAAATTTGTTTGTTTACTAATATTCTGGTTTCTGAGCGTGCGCAGTTCCTTTACCTTTATCGCATTTTACCCTCTATTAATGAGGCTGGAAACGTGATTTAATGGCCTATATATTATGCTAGACTATTTAAATAAATTCAACCTAATTAAACTGTCATATATAAATATATATACAGCTGTGTTAAAAACGTTTATGCATTAGGGAACATCTTTCTTTATCTATCCTCGTCTTCGGGCTCGAACCCAGGAGGTATGAAGAGTGGCACGCACACCATCGGTTACAGTATACTGTAGTGGAATTCTCCCCTACAAACGCTGTTTGTCGCTGCCTAGCCGACCCCACCAATTCCCCAGTGTATACCTCGTGGTCTAGGTCAACCAGCGCCGCCATACATCACGGAGCGGGGGTCAACTGCTAAGCCACGCCTACCCCCGCTATTTAAGACCTGACCTCGTGGTGATCTCTCTCTTTCTACCTACAGCCGCAGCCAGCAACACCTCCTCCTCCGCCGCGGCCCTCGTTCCTCCTCCGCCTGCCTGGCGGTCCTCTCTCCCGCTGGCGAGCATGGCGACCCACAAGCTGTCCTTCTCTGAGCGTCCTCACCAACCAGCTCTCTCTACATCACGCTTGTAACCATGCTGCCTTCCCAGCACCAAGCTGCATTGTACATCCAATGCAACATGTATATAGAGAGCACATCGTGAGTTTCCTTTCTCCATTCCATCCTGAGTGTGAACCAAACATCTCATACCCCACATGCTGACCTCACTAGGGGAAAGGTCACGGCAGGGTTAGCTCCAGAGGGATAATTATCAGATATGGCCAGTGATATGTGCGGTCTTGGGTATGAGAGTTTGTTGACCAAACTGGAGTGGTCCACTGAAGAATTGGCGAGGGCCAAGTTAGAAATCGAGAGGGCCACGTTGGAGAACCTGAGATTAAGGAAAGAGCTGGCGAAGTTAAAAGGAGAGGCTGGACGAGTAAAGCCAGTGTCTGACGAAAAATCAAACGAGTGGAAAGTCGTGAGTAGTGGGAGGACCAAGCTGGTGGTGAAGAAGCACTCGAAGGATACGACAACAACGACAACAACAGCTAAATGTACCAACCCGTTCAGTCCCTTGATAGACGAATTGGACGTTAGTACAGTCAGGGGCAGGGATGACAAGGAAGGTATAAAAACTTTAATTGTTGGTGACTCACAGGTAAGGTACATGGACAGGGCCTTTTGTGGTAAAAACAAAAATAGGATGAGGGTGTGTTTGCCAGGAGCTGGGGTGGGCGATATAGTTGACAGGATGGACAATATCTTATCTGGAAATGGGAACAAACCCATTATCTGCCTCAGTGCAGGAGTCAATGATATTGGCCGGTGTAGGAGCGAGGAACTTCTTGATAAGTTCAAGGCAGCCATAGATCGTATTAGGACTAAGGGAGGGATCCCTATCATATGCGGTGTCCTGCCTAGAAGGAGAGTTGGCAGTGAATGGTTGTCAAGGGCAGTTGGTGTTAACGACCGTCTTGACAGATATTGCAAGTCAATATCAGTCCCATTCATTGACAACTGGGACAACTTCTATGGCAGAAGGGACCTTTATGCTAGGGATGGGGTGCACCTGTCTAGGGATGGAGTAGCAACCCTGGCTGGGGCTCTAGAGGGGGCAGTTCAAAAGATATCGAAGTCTTTAAACTGCTAAGAGAACATAGGAGCACGGGGGTGGAGGAGACTGCAGTGGGAGCGGGTAAACAAGGCGAAAGATTACAGGGAAATAGTGTTAGGAATGATGACAAAACTAAATTAGACAGGGAATTTAATACTAAACGCGGTAAGGGAAGGACTCAGAACACGACTAACTTAAATGTATACTACGCGAACAGTAGAAGTATGAGAAACAAAATGGATGATATTAAGGCCTTGGTATGTACCGAAGAAATCGATATAATTGCATTCACTGAAACATGGATCAACCTAGACACACGTGAATTACCAGTCGAATACCAAATTGCGGGTTACAAACTGTTCCATACCGATAGGCAGACCAGGAAAGGAGGCGGAGTAGCAATCTATGTTAGGGATAATCTGAAGTGTGAAATAAATAAGGAAATAAAAACTGAGAGGAATACAGAAACAATTTGGATAGAATTAAGCGACGGTCGGGAAAAATTAATCACAGGGGTAATATATAGACCCCCCAATCTTGATAGCGTCAATGAGCGACTTATCTGGGATGAAATGCGCAGGGCTTCCATACACAACAAAGTCTGTATAGTAGGCGACTTTAACCTTGGCCAAATAGATTGGACTGTCCTTACGGGTAACTCAGAATCAGAGGATTTTCTCGAGACGATCCAGGACTGTTTCCTAAGTCAACATATAACCGAACCCACACGGGGTAATAATATACTGGATTTAGTTCTGACGAACAGAGAAAACCTCATTAGCAATGTCGAGGTAGGGAACGAACTTGCAAACAGCGATCACAAAGAAATTCGATTCCAGTTAGATTTTCAGGGCAGACGTAAGGAAAATTCCACTAAAGTACCAGATTTCAGAAGGGCAAACTTTGACAGTTTAAAGAGGCAGCTGAGAGAGGGGGTGTCGCGCTTGGCCGTGAACCTGACAGATGACACCGACCTGATAACGAGATCTGAGATTGCCGAGTTCCACGACAATTTAAATAGTGAGTTACTTAATGCACAAAGGCAGAACATACCATACAAAAAACTCAGATCAGACAACAATGACCCTAAATGGATAAATAATTATTTAAAGAACATCATTGGCCAAAGGAAGGCTATAGGTAGAAGGATAAATCGTGGCGAAATTCACCTCCGGGACTATTATAGGGTATTGGCGAGTAGAGTTAAAACCGAGATAAGGAAAGCAAAGAGGAATAATGAGGTAAGGATAGCAAGGGAGGCGAAGACAAACCCCAAAGGATTCTACCAAATGTATCAAACTAAAACACGAGAAAAGATTGGACCAATACGGTCAGACTCCGGCGAGCTCACTGATAACGACGGAGAAATGAGCAATAATTTGAATAAATATTTTTCAACAGTTTTCACCACCGAAAATTTAAACATGATACCTGAGGCACCGACTCTATTCAGAGATAGTGAAGAAAACAAATTAAGCGAGATAGTAGTGACTAGTAACGATGTTAGTAAGCAAATAGACAAACTAAAGCCTAATAAGTCACCTGGTCCCGATGAGATATTTTACAGAGTATTAAAGGAATGTAAGGAAGAGCTAGTATGCCCTTAGCAAAGTTGTTTATGGTCCTTAAAACAGGTGTAGTACCCAGAATCCTGGAGGATAGCGTAATGTAATATCACTGATTTCAAGAAGGATAGACTATCCTCCAATCTACCGCCTACAATCAGTCTAATAACATCATTAGTAGGCAAATTACTGAAGCAATCATTTCAAACTCTATTGAAATCACCCAGAAGCAATCGAGCTGATCAATGATTCCCAGCATGGCTTCTGCCAAGCCGGACGTTTGCCTAACTAATCTATTAACATTCTTTTCATCAGTTTTCGAATCGGTGGACGAGGGGCACAATTATGATGTGGTATATCTCGACTTTAGCAAAGCCTTCGACAGAGTCCCCCACAAAAGACAAATTAGAAAGGTAGAAGCACATGGCATCAAAGGTAATATCCATAAATGGATTAGGGCGTGGTTACAGGACAGGAAACAGCGAGTGAGCATTAACGGCACTAAGTCCCATTGGAGCAATGTCACAAGTGGAGTTCCCCAAGGCTCAGTACTTGGACCATTATTATTTATTATATACATAAACGACATAGATATCGGCATTGACAGCAACATGAGTAAATTTGCTGATGACACTAAAATAGGACGTGTTATCAAATCTGACGAGGACTCGGCAAAACTACAGGAAGATCTAAACAAATTTTTCCAATGGTCTGAAAAATGGCAGATGAAATTCAACGTCGACAAATGTAAAGTACTCAGTATAGGAGATGCAAACAGGGAAACCAGATACCAGATGAACAACGATGCCATAGAGAAATCCGACTGCGAGAGAGATTTAGGAGTAATGATAAGTAGGAACCTTAAGCCAAGTAAACAATGTGTTTTTGCTCGTAACAAGGCTAATAAAGTACTTGGGTTCATACAAAGGAGTGTTACAAGACTAGCGAGGTCATCCCCAAACCGTATCTTGCTCTTGTGAGACCACACCTGGATTACGCAGTTCAGTTCTGGTCACCGTATTACAGAATGGATATAGAATCCTTGGAAAGAATTCAGAGGAGAATGACAAGACTAATCCCGGGCATTAGGGACCTTGAGTATAGAGACAGGTTAAAGCATCTTAATTTGCACTCCCTCGAGAGACGTAGAGCGAGGGGCGACCTGATAGAGGTGTATAAGTGGAAGACAGGGCTAAACAAAGGGGACATTACAAAGGTACTCAAATTATCCAACCAGAAGCGAACTCGTAACAATGGTTTTAAATTAGACAAATTTAGATTTAGGCGTGAAATAGGTAAACACTGGTTTGGAAACAGAGTAGTTGATGAATGGAACAAGCTACCAAATATCATCATTAACTCGAATTCGCTGAATTGCTTCAAACATAGGTTGGATGCTCATATGAGCAATAGGGGTTGGGTGTAAACGGAACTGCCCAGTATGGGCCAATAGGCCCGCTGCAGTTTCTCCATTCTTATGTTCTTAAATGGTGACCCCCGGAGATTCGCACTCACACAGGATGGAGGAGAAACTGATCACGCTCCCAGTCTTCAAGCAACATGGAAGACTGGCTTATCCACCCAGAAGCAGCTCTCATCGGCTCTACAGCTACTGTCTCTACACCGCAGGTTAGACACCCTTGAGCAGCTCTGCTACTCTAAGCAGACAGTCGCTCTTCTTCCGACCCCAGCACACCCGTCCTGCCTCAGACGCTGACCCCGGCCCAGCAGTAACCCCTGCCGCCCCTGATGCGGCCTCTGTTCCTGAGTGCGGACCCACACACCCCTCTTTTCTCCCTCAGGTACTCCCTGCTACTGTCCTGCACCCTGCTGCTGTCGTGGACCCAGCTGCTGTCACGTGCTCTCATCCACTTCTGCTGACGCAGCCCCTGCTCCTGACCCAGGCCCACACACCCCAGCAGGCGCATCTGACGACTCTGTACCTGCTGTGAGGGAAGAACAAAATTCATCGCCTCCACACACCCTTTTTCTCCCTCTCTTCTCCCACAGATAGTGTGTATATAGACAGTTGTATCCAGCGACCGGCTCATCCACGCCATCGCCGTTGTCTCACATGAGGCATGCACTGCCCGTTCTGCAACCCTGCAGACAACAAGTCTCCTACACCGCCTGGAGGGAAGGGGGAGTATTGTAGTGGATTTCTCCCCTACAAACGCTGTTTGTCGCTGAGTAGCCGACCCCACCAATTCCCCAGTGTATGCCTCGTGGTCTAGGTCAATCAGCGCCGCCATACATCACGGAGCGGGGGTCAACTACTAAGCCACGCCTACCCCCCGCTATTTAAGACCTGACCTCGTGGTGATCTCTCTTCTACCTTCAGCCGCAGCCAGCAACACCTCCTCCTCCGCCGCTGCCTGGCGCCCCTCGTTCCTCCTCCGCCTGCCTGGCGGTCCTCTCTCCCGCTGGCGAGCATGGCGACCCACAAGCTGTCCTTCTCTGAGCGTCCTCACCAACCAGCTCTCTCTACATCACGCTTGTAACCATGCTGCCTTCCCAGCACCAAGCTGCGTTGTACATCCAATACAACATGTATATAGAGAGCACATCGTGAGTTTCCTTTCTCCATTCCATCCTGAGTGTGAACCAAATATCCTGAACCCCACAATACCAGTTAAAATGTTATTTTAGGAATAATATGATGCTGAATTATGTCTAACAGCCTCAAAAATTATTAAATTGGTCTTGACAATCGTTTCAGAATCATTAATAGAACAATCAGCTGTTATTGCACAAATCCTTGATATAATTCCAATAGTTTTATCTAAAACCCTCAGCCATGACACATTCTTATCTTATCCTCTTCGAGGTTTACAGTAAGGGAAGTGGAAGGCAGTAGAGAGAAGTGCTGTCTATATTGTCTACAATGGCCAGAGTCTAGACAAGTATGAATAACTGTACCAGGACTGCACTCTAGCGAAGTGACAAGTTTGCCAACTCAAATTATGTGAAAATGAATTTGCCAATCTTATAACTTTGAACATTAGAGTTCCCAAACACATCAGTTATAGGGTTTATTATGGCCAATGTATACTGTACATCACGTATGAGGAGTGTAGCTGTCTGTTCACAATTTATATGTTGCCGCTGGTGCCCCAAATACCCTTCTGATTAGAAAGCTGATCTTAGTCATGTTTTTACTTTTACTTTACCATTATCCTCTTCACCACTGATCGGCTCGTTAGCTGCTTGGGCGGTCGGTCACGTCGCTGATACGCACTGATTGACAAGTACCTGCACCAGCTCCAGATGTATCTGAACCTGCTCCAGTGCTGGTCAAGTCTGGTCCTGAAAGAGCTCACACGCGGTGCTGTCACGGATCAATAGGAAGTTATTCCGGCGTAGCAGTTAAAAGTGAAGTCTAGGTAAAAATGAAGTGTTTGCCCAACATATCGTACGGCACTCCCGGCAGAACGCTCTGTGATTCCGTGGTGAGCAGAGCTGGTGAGTGGCGACTGATAGTAGCATTATACTGTATTCGACTTCCCTTCGTTTGGATGTATAATAATTTAATTAATTAATTGAGGTGTTGGTAGTGAAAATGCCGTGAAGCCAGAAATATTATAAAATATATAGAATAAAGGGAAATAAATAAAATTGAGTCCAGTGCATAAGTGGTATAATAGGCTAGTAAACTCTGATAATACAATTAATTAATATAATTTTTAAAATTTAATTTACTGGTAAACATAAAAGTCCATCAGTTTTTTAGTGGAAATTAAATAGTAAATTCGATGGTGTGAAGAATGAACCTGGTAGAGGTGTGGTTATATTAGCGAGGAATTCTCTTATTTCTCTTGTAGACAATGTAAATTTCATGAATGGTCATTTGTATGATAAAGCGGTATGGTGTGAGATCATTATGAAAAGGAAAAATATATTAATTGGTGCTGTGTATAGGGCTCTTTTTACAAGTCGTGAGAAAAATCTTTTATTGAATTACCTAACCAAGTTGTTTCCTTTCCTCGTGGACGTAATGCTAAATCTCCTTGTTTTGCTCTACTAGATACTATTCCTGTTGTAAATATGTCTTCTCATGGATGTTTGAACAATCCAAACGTATTCTGCTACATATGTGGGTGCTTTATTGTGCATAAGCAGCAACAAGAAATAACAGCATTCGTGAAAAACGCATATTTTGCCTACTTTGGAGTGAAAATAGGTGATTTGGATAAACCATGGGCGCCACATAAGGTATGTCGCATTTGGTAAGAAAATAGTTATGGACCTGTGGTATGGGGGAACCTAAAAATCATGATGACTGTTTTTTTTCTGTGAGGATAGTGGATAAAAAAAATATATATATATATATATATATATATATATATATATATATATATATATATATATATATATATATATATATATATATATATATATATGTATATATATATATATATATATTTTTTTTTTTTTTTTATTATATGCCGAGTAGTATCTGGGTCATTAGGGCCGGCTGCGGGGTCGTCAGGAGCAGTAGGTACCTGAGGATAAAAAGAGAGTATGCAGAAATGTTGTGGGCGAGGTGGTGCTCTAAGTGCCAACGGTGGGAAGACTGGCGGAGGATGTGCGGGATGAATGTGTTCAGGGCGGTGGGAAGGCTGGCGTGGGGCAGTAGCCTTGAATGCAGAAACCGCCTGACGTAGTGTTTGTAGTAGGTCGTGACGGGCAGCAGGAGTGAAGTGGTCAAGGTCAGAAGCGAGGCGTGTGATGTGCTGCTTGATAGTGTCGGAGGTTATGGCGTCTACCAGTCTCCGTCGATGTTTGCTTCGCCGTTTAGTTGCAGGGAGCCTCACAGCGTCTAGCTTTAGCGCCAAAACGTTGATGGTACCAACAGAAGGTAGGTACATTGTGCTGGGGGCTGGCGGTGGGGTCTGGGGCAGGACGGGGGTGTTGGGGTTGGTAGGACACAGTGCGTGGGGCAGGAACAGGAAAAGAAGCATGCATGGAGGAGCAGAGCTGTTCAATGGTGTCCATCCTGCGGTTCAAAGTTTGCAACAGGTCCCTGATGTCTTGCTTATCTGGTGGAATGCTACTTCTCTGAGGAGCGTTGATCAGGTTGACGAAACCGGGGCTAAGTGGAGGTGTGACCACTGAGTGGTTTGCGGCAGCATGGCACACAGCAGTGTATTCGTGGAATACTCTGCCGTGGCTGCATAGGTCGCCGAGGTAGTAGTGAAGTCCAATGCCGAGAGGATGAGACGAACTTCTGCAGGGAGCTTCTGAGTGTGAAGCTGGTGTAGGATAGTGTCAGGAAGCCTGTCTGTGTGGCGGGAGTTCAGTCTTCGCATCTCGTCCCAAAGACGTGCAGGCGTTGAGTTGCCGAGGGAGACGCCGGATAGGTCTTGCAGGAGACTGGTGTGAGGCCGCTGGTATCGCCTCTTGAGAGCATCTCGTAGAGCGGCGAATTTGTTGTCAGCTGGAGGGTTGGTGATATACTGCCAGATCTGGGGTCACTAAATCTAAGGAGATAACTTAACTCTAATCTTAATTTCTAAGGGTCGCTGCCACCAGACCCCCTCTGGACAGCATGTAGCTCGTTAGGTAGCGGGCAGAGTGGACTAGGCATTGGGTTAGGTTTTCCATTGACCAGATCGATAAGGGTAAAGAAGGGGGAAACCATAACATGTCTTAATTGATTTATTCCTTATAAAACATACTGGTAAAAAAACATATACATGAATTGGCCTTCCTCAGAAGAACAACGGAATTTTGGTTACCCAGCTGGGCCCCAGACTCTTACATTGCTGGCGGGTCATCCACCTACTTATTGCATAACAACCGGTGAACACCGTACCTCGGTCGTTCCTTCTTACACTATCCCTTAACACATCAGACTGCTCCACCTGTGTGGACTATAGCACCCTCGGTTATCATACATAGTAGCACCATCTCAACACACCTGTTACACTCCATACCTGCAAGTATGTGACTCCTTGTGACTTTTAGGTATACACAACGGGCACCTCGTTCGCACACCGCCCTCGGTGGGTAAAGACGAGGGCTTCACCTAGAGACATACCAGCACTATTTCTACGCCTGGTATTATAGGTCGCTCCAAGTGACGACCGCAGTTTCTCACGGTCTCCTTAGTTGTGACTATTCATGTGGAGTGGTGCGCTGGGAATCCACCGGTTCACAGTGGACTGGTATAGCGGGGAGTAATCCCCACCTGTTGTGACGCTCACGGGGACAATGGCGGCCGGGCGGCAAGATACTCCGACCACATGGCACCTGAGGTGACGGCAGAACGGGAAGGACTGAGAAATAATGCCTGACGGGCGGTTATCCCACCCCTTAACATATCCCTATCACACTTATATATCCGGCAAAGCTTTAAACTGTAGTAACTTCTATTTATCAACCTTAATTGTAGGGCGGGATATAGCCCGCTAGGACACTGACCTGAGGTGACGGCAGAACGGGAAGGACTGAGGCCGGTGTCCCGCCGCTCCTCGTCACATAGGCCTACAGTTTCCAATCCTCAATTTACACTTTTGTTTCTTCTGGTTCTCACCTGAACACTTTCCGGTATATTGTCACTCATGTCTTATAAACACATATATTAATCCTAAATTACACACTAAGGTAAGTTCTTGGTTTGCTAGTGCTTGGGTAAATGCCTGGGATTATAATATCAACGTGGCATCTGAGGCGGGTACATGACGCGCCTTGAAACAAAGGCCGAATGATCATGGCGGGGGTGTATCAACTTCACTTAAAAACTGTAATGAGGGATCCTCCTCTCACACATTGCACTATTTGAACACAGACATAAGATTCTCTGATCACTGTACCTGTCGTGGGTATATGTCACGTGAGGCTACGAGGTGTATTAAATTCATACCGACGCATACACGATATTTCCTTTCCAGTATAGTTTCTAGATCACTGTTAACACCTCACATAGTTCTGATACATTTATCCTTTTTCCAGATCATTGTTCTCATGTATTTTCATATGATATCTGTTGGAGTTATGTTCGCTACCCGCTCACAGACGTAAATAGTAGGACCTTCAAACCCTGATCCACACTTAGTCTTACAGTACACTAGTCCGGCTCAACTGGACTTTAACATTCATCTTATGCCTACCCTGAGTGATCCTTAATGCTATGAATACATACACGTGATATGATATAACTATACCTGGGTACAATACCACACATGGTCTAGGAACCTTGAGTAGGTGAGTTGTCCTTTCTCAATGTTTCCCGTTTTCTGAGGTTCTACAAGCGCGGTGCATTTGAATGTTATGTAGCGTAATATGAATTAAATAGGATTTTTAGGGATGACAATGATGTGCGCAGTACAGTGATGGTCTCTGATACTTGCGTGGAGACTTCTGTGGGCAGGGAACAGACCAGGGCGACGTATTTCTGTTTGTCTGTAGCTGTAGAGCCGATGAGAGCTGCCTCAATGTGGATAAGCCAGTCTTCAATGTTGTGATTGAAGACTGGGAAAGTGATCCGTTCCTCCATCCTGTGAGAGTGCGTTTTTCCGGGGGTCACCATTTGTAGGGTTACGTGATGTTATGTTGTCTAGCACTCAGGATGGGATGGATGGAAACTCTAGGTGGTGGTTTTCTTATATAAAATATATTATATACAAAACAGTCTGGTGTTGGAGATGCCGTGTGGTGAGAAGCTTGCTCAGAAGACACGTTGGGTGAGTAGCGTGCTGGAGCTTCGTTGGAGATGTTGGGTGTTGCTGGCCTCCAGGTTGAATGAGAGCTGGACAGCGAGGAGCTTGCTCGAAGGAGGTGCTAGGTGTTCAGGACCGTAGGGTAGAATGAATCTCAATTCAGTTCAAGTTAAGAAGCTCAATGGCGAGACTGAGAGCTTTTATACACGGCTGCCGGAAGTAAACCCGGATGCAAGCGTCGCAGGTGGCGACCCCCGCCCCTACCTCCCCCTCCCCCGTGAGAAACTCGCCGGTTGCTAGGATACTGTCGCAGAGGAATGCGGCTACGCTGCTGTAGGGGAGAGATCCACTACAAGCTTGTAGTGTGTAAAGTACTAGTAGTCTGAGATCCATTTTTTAGAAAGTACGAAAGCTCTCAAAGACTCATATTTCCTGCTAAAAATAACAACATACGAAAGACTACAATATTAAACAGTAATTGAGAGGGATGGAAGGAAACTATGATGAAAATAGTTATGGAAAGCTTAAAGAAAAAAATATATACTCAAAACGTCCAATTGTTTATCATTTTATTAGACAATATTATAAATACTGTGGATTACATTTTTGGACCCTTGTTCTCATACAGCATTATGGTGACACATGATACAATACAGTGACAACATGGCCAGACAATACAGTGATACAGTATGGTGACACAATACAGTGACACAGTATGGAGACACAATAGTGATACAGTATGGAGACACAATAGTGACACAGTATGGTGACACAATAGTGATACAGTATAATCACAATACAGTAAGTATATGCACACCAGAGTAAGACTGTTCTCACCATCAGACGTCTTCCTCCTAAATCATCACAAGATGTAGTTTAAATGCAAAATAATAATACTCTAATAGTTCAAGGTTTTTTAACAGTTAAAATATACATTAATTTCTTCTTACAGTTTAGGATTTCTTCTCGATAAATTAATCTTACGAATATTTCTTCTAATTTACCACATAAAGTTTGAATACACAATAGAGTTAAAATACAATAAACTAATAAAGATTTTCACAAGATGGTTCAAATACACAGCAATGATGAGAATGAATTTGAATAAATCAATATATATATATATATATATATATATATATATATATATATATATATATATATATATATATATATATATATATTTTTTTTTTTTTTTTTTTTCACCTATTAAATACATAATAATAATACAAATAATACTTCATTATCAAGAAGACCAAATGCATTTAAAATTAACACAATATTATAGCATTTTTTTATCCATGTTTCCATAGGCTTCGAAATCATACATAAATGCTAGATTAAACATGGTTCCAATATTCTGTCCAGTTTATATCCGTAAAATTTTACCCATAGGTGAAAGTAATCGGTGAGATGTACAATTAACACCTTACTAATTGATGAAGATTCGTAATGGGGTCTTGATGAGGTGTTATTAAGATAGGGGTGAGGGGGGAGGGTGGGTGTGGTGTGAACTGAGACGGGGAGGTGAGGGGTGTGAGGTTGAGAAGGTGGGTTAAGAGGAGGTGAGGAGGGTATGGGTGAGGGGGTCTGGTAAAGGATGTGAGGGAGGGGGTAAGGGAAGGGGGTGGGAGAGGAGATGATGGAGTGGAGGGTAGAGGAATAGTGGCAAGGGAGGGGATGGAGGGTAGGAGCAGTAGTGGAGAGGGAGGGGGTGGAAGGTAGGGGAGCGGTGGAGGGAGATATAAATCACCACACCACCACCACGTCAGGTTGCCTCACTTATCAAAGGCCGAGTGATGAAAAAGAATCAACTTTAGTCTTCAGTGTTTTTCTATGAGGGGGCTGGATCTTGAGTTTAAAGAGGGAGGGAAAGAGGAGGATGAGGACAAATGTGAGGCGGGGTGGGGTGGGGCCGGCGCGGGGTGGGGCAGGGGCGAGGTGGAGCAGGAGCGGGAGTTTTTCACACTAAAATTCAGACCCTCAAGAACAACACTAACGACATTTCCTTATCAGTGGACAGGATTCTCAAAATGTTCCTATGTCAAATATTATCTATCACCTTAACTAATTACTGTATAATAATAACAATAGACGTAAGAAGGCATCTAAGTAGTAGTGACTGACTGACTGCAAGCTGAAGCAGTAAACACAGCACCCATACCACAGCATCAGCACTGTCCCAGGAGAGACTCAAGTAACTAAATACGAATTTTTTTTCATAGCATTTAAGGGAGACATTTTCGACATTTAAAATTCTTTGTGAATCCAAACCCCGAACCCGAGAAGTCATAAATGATATTGCCAAGGCGGGAGTAAATTTTAATATTTAGAATCCTTATAAATCCAAATCCGAATCTGAACTCGGATCCGAACCCGATTCATAAACGTTTTAATTAATAGCAAGACATATGTGCCAACACCTTAATATTAAGCAACATGGCTTTGATAGTTAGAAGCCGTCAGCCTCAAAATCATGTAAATACCAGAAGTCATTATTTCATCAGTCTATACCCTGCTGTAAACAAGACAACCCACCTATCACTTTTGGCTATTTTAATTTCTCTTCTAATATGTCTCTCTCTAATGCACCTTGGTATAGTAGTCACAGTCTGGACGTGTGAATCTCTCTATCTCCTTATTTGCCTTTACACCTCACCTATTTTCTTTGTGTGGAGTGAATCAAGGGAAATGAAATGTCAAGAAAAGGAGGAAGGGAGGAGGAGGAGGAGGAGTGTGAGGCAAGACAGGTGAAGGAAAGTCAGGAAAAGGAGGGATGAAGAAGGAGAGTAGTACAAGACATGTAATAAAGTGAAGAAAAGGAGGAAGGGAAGGAGGAGACTGATACAAGACGAATTAAGAAAGGTCAGGAAAGGAGGAGGAAAAGGAGAGAGAAGCAAGACAAGTGAAGAAAAATTCAGGAAAGGAGGAAGGGAGGACAAGCAAGAGTGATACAAGACAAATGAAGAAAGTGAGGACAAAGGAGGAAGGAGGGACAAGGAGGAGAGTGAAGCAAAACAAACGTAGATACATAGAAAAACATTCACAATTATACAAAAAAAAAAAAAAAGAAATTCATGACGGTGGTTCAGCCTGGTACAGCCACTCTTCACACACCAACAACTATTTACAACAAACATCTTTAAAAGGAACTTGTGCTGGTAATCTTTTCAAAACTATAATCATTTCTATCCTATGACCCGTTATTGTTTTTTACAGTATAATATATATATATATATATATATAATAATAATAATAATAATAATAGTAATAATAATACAAATTAATATAAGCGTCTCTTTTGACAATAATATTAGTGTTTCTTTCTAACAAAACCTACGAAAAATATTGATGTGTTTGTGTATGTATGTATAGTCACACTCATATATTATTCAATCACATCATATAATATAAAGTATAATATATAACAATTTCAACACAAAATGCAATATATACCTGTATCTTATAAAAGCACATGACCTTATTCTTGTTTTAAAAAATAGAGTGTTTCACAGAACGTCTTAGGAACCAACTACGCTATCTAAAAAAAACATTGGAACTGATCGAATTATCACCATTACCCAGGAAGAATGTCACAGCAGAATACAACACTGAACTTGGTGAAACAGTAAACACTGATGTGGAGGCTTGATGCAAGGACCTTTATCACCACGTAAACAGATGTAGACAAGTGTAAATATCTTCCTGGGTGTGTTATCCTGACCATAGTGTATATGTTCTTTTTCTATTCATCTTCTTTATCTTTTCTTTTGTCTTTTCATATTTCTGTCTTTCTTTTCCCTTTTATATTTCTCTTTTTATCTTTCTATTTCCTCTCAGCCTGTTACCACATGTTATTTTCTCCTGTAACACTTATTGCAGATTAATAACACACACCTATAGTAACATACAAAACATATTTATTATACATGAAAAAAAATCCTCCAAGTCTATGAACACTTCATCCACTGGTGTTGAAACTATTATATTTTGTACCTATTATAGTGTAGAATTCTCACAACAACATCTTGAAATACAAACGTGTAAAAGAAAAATATATTTATATGACACATAACAATTATTAAAAATCAATGGTGTAGCTCCCAAAATGTCATGGTATGCGTTTGTGCTGTCCTGGTGACGTCATGGGTGAGTAGGGAGCGGGAAACGAAGGACGAGACGGAGGGGACTTTTATTTTCATTTTTTTAAGCCTTTAGGAGTCAAATTACCATCACAATTACAGATGAGTTTTCCAAAAGTTTGTAAGTAAAATTGTCCTCTTTTGTGCACATTTGTCCAGTCTCCAGTTACGAGAAGACGACCCGCCACCAGGTCATCAGTCTTCGTGCCTAGCGATCACTAAGACAGTGGGATATAACGCTATTTAGAGGCTGATTGGTCGGTCACCAGGACATTGCGGGCGTCTGTAGTGGTTTCTCATTGGTCACCAGGATAGTGCAGGCGTCTATAGCTACTCTCCATTGGTCACCAGGCCATTGCGAGCGTCTGTAGTGGGTTATTTCATTGGTCACCAGGACAAAAGAAAAAGGGACGTGAATACTGGCTGTTGATTGGGCACCAGGACACCGAGGGATGTCACTATTGGCTGCTACTTGGTGACCAAGACAGCAAGAGACGTCACTATTACTGGCTCCTCAGTCACCAAGTCACAAAAAGGAACGCGGTTGGATCCTGCTCACTAGTCACCAGGAGAGCAAAGGTGAGGGGTGGAGGGTCACCATCGTCCAGGCTCCGAGAGTGCACTAGCGTAGCTAGGGGGGGGGGCGGGGGGGCGGTCCGCCCCGGGCGGCACTTTTCGGGGGCGGCACTTTTGGGTCTGCTCATCACCCATATCTGCAGCTACTGGAGACGTTAATCCATCCCTTTGTATCGGCGGCAAGTTAATCCTCTTTACTGCTTTTGTTGCAAACTGTTTTCAGACAGAAGTAACTCAAAATTTAATTCTGAGGATGGATTCAACATATGGTGGAAACTGAATCCTAGAATATCCGAGCACGAATCCAGTACAGCTCACGTTCGGAATTTCACACAATGGAAAGAGTTGGAAATTAGGATTGCTCGTGGAGCAACAATTGATAAAAAAGAACAAGAAGTTGTTGAAAGCCAAGTGAAAAAGTGGAAGGAAATCCTTTCAAGATTGCTTGATATTATTAGATTCCTAGCTAAACAGAAGGAATGAATTATGAGAGAAAAGACTGAAGCAACGGAAAATAGAGGAAATTTTTTAGAGCTAGTTGATTTGTTGGCGAAATATGATCCAGTGCTACGTGAACATCATCTAAGAATCCAGCTGGGAAACAAGTTTGCTACTTCCTATCTGTCTCCTACTATTCAGAACGAGTTTATAGAAATTTTGGGAGAAAACGTAAGAAGCAAAGTCATCAAGCAAGTAAAAGAAGCAAAGTACTTTTCCATGATATTCGACAGCACTCCTGATATTTCACATAAGGATCAAACGAGCCAAGTTTTACGCTATGTTATGATCGATGGAGATAAAGTGAAGGTTGTGGAATAGTCATGGAGCGTCAGCGTCGACCCAAAAAGAAGAAAAATGTTTGGTGAAGGATCACGAGATGCTGAATTGCCATACGACATTGAATTGAGGAGAGAAATGTTTGCTTCGCTGGACAGAGTGATCCAAGAAATAACTTGAGATTTCAACAGCTTCATGAACTTGCTGAGAAATATGCCTTCCTTACCCCATTGAATCTTTTGGATGATAAATATGAGTGTCAAATAGATCACGATCACGACGTCATTGATAAAGAGGAGTTCCTCGTTGAGAGAAAAAGACTTCATCATTTTGTTGCTGTTGCTGCTATAACTATTAAAGACAGAATACAGACGTGGAAAGAAGGCCCCCTTGAACTTTTGCAGTTTATTCAAAAGTATAACCTTGGGAACTCGGTTCCAAATATAGTAATAATGCTGAGGATTTTCCTCACAATTGCTGTTAGTGTTGCTACCTGTGAGAGGAGTTTTTCGAAACTAAAACTGATCAAGAATTACTTAAGATCTACTATGAGCACCTTGCGGTTGAGAAATCTTGCCATACTGTCTATAGAGCGACAATTGACAGATGAAATAGTTTTTGACAATGTCATTGAAGAATTTGCCAACAAAAAAACAAGGAAAGTTACTTTGTAGAAAGTTGTAGTTTTCATTTCAGAAATAAAGATGGTCCTAATTTTTTACACTTTTTTACTTTTTTCCCTATCCTATATGTCGTTTTTGCTTTTTGTTTAACTGTTACTTATAAAGTTTAAGTATGTTTGGTGTGTATTTAAAGCATACTATATTTGAGTATATGAAAGTACAGTAATATTATAATGGTACACAAACTATATATATATATATATATATATATATATATATATATATATATATATATATATATATATATATATATATATATATATATATATATATATATATATATATATATATATATATATATATATATATATATATATATATATATGAGTGAGTCACTGTGCAATATTTTTTTGTGGGGGGGCGGCAAACTCAAGGGCCGCCCCGGGCGGCACACACTCTAGCTACGCCACTGCGAGTGACATCACCAGGGTCGTAAAGGTGACCAGGAGGATGGTGAGGGCCGGCGTGGTGAGGGGTGGACCGCTGCTGTAGAACGGGCAATACGGGCACTGTAAGAAACATGTGACGCGTTAGTGGTGAGCTAGGTGGAGTGTGGCTCTTATTATTATTATTATTATTACTATTATTATCAATATACATATCACTTAATAGAAACTCGAATGCAAGTTTGTGTGTTCGTAGACTGGTGTTGGCTGTGTGTGTGTGTTCCCGTCAGGTGGATTGACTTACGCGCACACTCATCTCCACACCTCGACCACGGCACTACCCCCAGCCAATAGCTCCTCCTCCTCCTTCACGGTAAGTATCTCTATATATATCATGTTGGGTAATATCTCTCTCTATATATATACTGTATATATCATGTTGGGTAATATCTCTATATATATCATGTTGGGTAATATCTCTATATATATCATGTTGGGTAAGTATCTCTATATATATCATGTTGGGTAATATCTCTCTGTATATATATCATGTTGGGTAATATCTCTATATATATCATGTAGGGTAAGTATCTCTATATATATCATGTTGGGTAATATCTCTCTATATATATATCATGTTGGGTAATATCTCTATATATATCATGTTGGGTAATTATATCCTGCCATAGGTATATAATTATT
This sequence comes from Homarus americanus, assembly GCF_018991925.1. Classification (NCBI taxonomy): domain Eukaryota; kingdom Metazoa; phylum Arthropoda; class Malacostraca; order Decapoda; family Nephropidae; genus Homarus; species Homarus americanus. The sequence goes on from NW_024747377.1 coordinate 24,500, forward strand.
ATGTTGACTAAATTTTCGACTTTAAACTTTATTTGAATATTATCTTTATGTCAAAAAAAAGATCGTTCATATGTACAGTATATATATTTTTTTCATTAACTTTACGAGAAGAGATTTAAATTACTGGTGAACCGGACACTTAATTAACCGGAAACAAACTAATTCACCCGGACATACACCTAACCGGACCATCCCCACCCCGTCATTGGTTCAGGGCCACGAACTGTAATGGCTTGGTTGGGTTACAGTAGGTCTAACTGGCTTCCTATTGTACATTGTCTGTATACCTACACTGTCTATGTACATTGTCTGTATACCTACACCGTCTATGTACATTGTCTGTATACCTACACTGTCTATGTACATTGTCTGTATACCTACACTGTCTATGTACATTGTCTGTATACCTACACCGTCTATGTACATTGTCTGTATACCTACACCGTCTATGTACATTGTCTGTATACCTACACTGTCTATGTACATTGTCTGTATACCTACACTGTCTGTGTCATTGTCTGCATACCACACCGTCTATGTACATTGTCTGTATGTACCTGTGCAATGTATACCCACACTGTCTATGCATACCTACACCGTCTGTATTGTCTGTATACCGTCTATGTACATTGTCTGTATACCCACACTGTTCATGTACATTGTCTGTATACTATACCGTCTATGTACATTGTCTGTATACCTACACTGTCTATGTACATTGTCTGTATACCTACACGTCTATGTACATTGTCTGTATACCTACACGTCTATGTACATTGTCTGTATACCTACACTGTCTATGTACATTGTCTGTATACCACACTGTCTATGTACATTGTCTGTATACCTACACCGTCTATGTACATTGTCTGTATACCTACACCGTCTATGTACATTGTCTGTATACCTACACTGTCTATGTACATTGTCTGTATACCTACACCGTCTATGTACATTGTCTGTATACCTACACCGTCTATGTACATTGTCTGTATACCTACACCGTCTATGTACATTGTCTGTATACCTACACTGTCTATGCACATTGTCTGTATACCTACACCGTCTATGTACATTGTCTGTATACCCACACTGTCTATGCACATTGTCTGTATACCTACACCGTCTATGTACATTGTCTGTATACCTACACTGTCTATGTACATTGTCTGTATACCTACACTGTCTATGTACATTGTCTGTATACCTACACCGTCTATTACATTGTCTGTATACCACTGTCTATGTACATTGTCTGTATACCTACACCGTCTATGTACATTGTCTGTATACCTACACTGTCTATGTACATTGTCTGTATACCTACACTGTCTATGTACATTGTCTGTATACCTACACTGTCTATGTACATTGTCTGTATACCTACACTGTCTATGTACATTGTCTGTATACCTACACTGTCTATGTACATTGTCTGTATACCTACACTGTCTATGTACATTGTCTGTATACCTACACTGTCTATGTACATTGTCTGTATACCTACACTATGTATATAATATGCTGAATCATTGTAAACTTTAATGAAAAATTTTCCTGAGTAAATACATCCTTCTATTACCCTTCGTTATCTATTTATCTATCTATCTATCTGTCTATCTATCTATCTATCAATAACCCCTCCCCCTCTCCCCCCCATCGTGGTATCAGCCTCCCCGGTGTCCTTCTGTTTCCTATCGGTGATTCTTTGGTTGTAGAATTGGTTAGGTTAGGTTAGGTTAGAGATTAGAATATAGAATAGGTTGTGCAAGGGAATTTGGGTGGGGAGGGGCATCTTCCCCATCCACCTCCCTTCCCCACCCTCCTCCCCCTCCATTAGCTGTGGCTGATGCGGTGAATGCACAGACGGCCACAATCATCCTCACATGTCTGGTCGCCTCACCTGTTGCTATGACCTAAGGTGAGGAGAAGGAGGAGGAGGAGGAGGAGGAGGAGGAGAAGAAGAGGAGGAGGAGGAGGAGGAAAGAAGAGAAAGGAAGAAGAAAGAGAAGAGGAGGAGGAGGAGGAGGAGGAGGAGGAAGAAGAAGAGGAAGAGGAGGAGGAGGAGGAGGAGGAAGAAGGAGGAGGAGGAGGAAGAAGGAAGAAGAAGAGGAGGAGGAGGAGGAGGAGAAGGAAGAGGAGGAGGAAGAGGAGGAGGGAAGAGAAGGAAGAGGAGAGGAGGAGGAAGAGAAGGAAGAAGAAGAGGAGGAGGAGGAGGAGGAGGAGGAGGAAGGAAGATTCGGAGGAGGGGAAGATTCGGAGGAGGAGGAAGAAGAGAAGGAGGAGGAAAGAGAGGAGGAGGAAGAATAAGAGGAGGAGGAGGAGGGAGGAAAGAGAGGAGGAGGAGGAGGAGGAGGAGGGAGAAGAAGAAGAGGAGGAGGAGGAGGAGGAGGAGGAGGAGGAAGAAGAAGAGGAGGAGGAGGGAGGAGGAGGAAGAAGAGGAGGAGGAGGAGGAGGAAGAGAAGGAGAAGGAGGAGGAGGAGGAAGAAGAAGAGGAAGAGGAGGAGGAGGAGGAGGAGGAAGAAGAGAGGAGGAGGAGGAGAGAAGAGAAGGAAAAGAAAGAGAGGGAGGGAGGAGGAGGAGGAGAAAGAGGAAGAGGAGGAGGAGAAGGAGAAGAAGAAGGAAGGAGAAAGAAGGGAAAAAGAAGAAGAGGAGGAGGAGGAGGAGGAGGAGGGAGGAGGAGGAGAAGGAAGATTCGGAGGAGGGGAAGATTCGGAGGAGGAAGAAGAGAAGGAGGAGGAAAAGAGAGGAGGAGAAGAAGAGGAGGAGGAGGAGGAGGAAGAGAAGGAGGAGGAGGAGGAGGAAGAAGAAGAGGAGGAGGAGGAGGAGGAGAAGAAGAAGAGAGGAAGAGGAGGAGGAGAAGGAAGAAGAAGGAGGAGGAGAAGGAGAAGAAGAGGAGGAGGAGGAGGAGGAGGAGGAAGAAGAAGAGGAGGAGGAGGGAAGAGGAGGAGAAAGAAGAAGAAGAGGAGGGGGAAAGAAGAGGGAGGAGGAAGAAGAAGGAGGAGGAAGAAGAGAGGAGGAGGAGGAGGAGGAGGAGGAGGAGGAGGGAGGAGGAGGAGGAGGAGGAGGAAAGAAGAAGAGGAGGAGGAGGAGGAGGAAGAAGAGGAGGAGGAGGAGGAGGAGGAAGTTTAGATTTAGGGACCAATAAAGGAGGAGAGGAGAAATAATGTGGAGAAGAATAGAGGAAGGGGTAGAGGGAGGAAGGGAGGAGGAAGGAGAAAGGGAGGAAGAGAAGGAGAACAGAAGATTGAAGGATGAGAGACACAAGGAAAAAGATGATGAAGGAAAGAGAAACGAAGGAAATATATACATGTGCAAGTATACATTATATGTCACTATATAAGTCAGTCATATATACACACACCATATATATAGTAGTAAACAGTACACGTGGCTGCCAGGTATGTCATATCAACTTTACGGCGCACACACACACCGGCTTCAAAACATCACTGAAACAAAGCGAAAATAATCACAATGACACATGACTCATATCTCTGTTACAAAAACCTGAATTAATCCCACTGTACATCCTCCTTCCTCCCTCTCTCCCTCCTCCACCCCCTCCCTCCCCTCCACCCCCCCTCTCCCCCTCCCTTGTACATCCTTCCTTCCTCCTCCTCTCTCTCCCTGCCCTCCTCCCTCCCTCCCCCCTCTCCCCTCCACCTCACCTGTGTGACTCAGACCAACTTGGACTGAGTGTTACCTTATAGTTTGGAGACAAGGATATCCGAGTCACGATGGTGTGTGTGCGTGACCTTTGTTCTTACAGTGATGTGTCTTGTACCGTTCTTTGTTTCTCACTTTTGTTCTTTCTCACTCTTGCTTACTCTTGTTCTTTT